>NC_066891.1:1125609-1269389 GCF_022985175.1 Labeo rohita | reverse complement strand
GCAGACCCAGATGAATCTGTTGCTAGTGTTGCAGAGCAACTGGACAGGACAGGACTTCAGACAGACCAAGCTGAGAATGTGGAGTGCGACTCTTGCACTGGTAGAAAAGAGAAAGCCATCAAGACCTGTTTGGTGTGTTTGGCCTCTTACTGCGAAACTCACCTCAGGCTCCACAACGACCTGAATGTGGGGAAAGCACACTTACTGGTGGACGTCACTGGACAACTCCAAAGGAAGATGTGCCCCCAACATCATAAGCTCCTGGAGGTTTACTGCCGCACTGACCGCCAGTGTATCTGCTGCCTCTGCATGCTGGACACGAATCACAAAGGACATGATGTGGTCTCGGCCGCTGCAGAACGAGCAGAGAAACAGGTAAAGGTGGGTTAGGGTTGGTTTGAGTCCAATGAAGTACAAGTTTTTGATATGCAATGCACAAAAACCCCTTTTTAAACTCTTTGGACGAATTTGTTTGGCAACGGCCAATTGTAGTTTGTTTTATGAAGGGATTTTAGCGAGATATTTGGCTCCACAACTATTTAGCAGATGTTGCCTGGGCTCAACACCACCTGGTGGCTTTAGGAAAACAGCAAACTGTGGGCAATATGCATTTAAAGTGGTAAATATAGAAGGAATATGTCAAAGCCATTTATATGTGCCAAACTTCCTGCTACCATTTGGCGGCGCTATGACTATAACTGGATATTGGCATGCAGATGTCTTCAGGCCAGCACTTTTATCAAACATATGACGTTTGGTACAGACTCAACATGGTATGTTTGAGTTAGTGCAAAGCATGACATATCCTGTTGCCAACAGGTGGTGCCATGATTATAGCTGAATATTGGACTTTAGATGTCTTCAAGCCAGGACTCTTCCAAACATGAAGTTTGGTGCAGATTGGACATTGCATGTTTAAGCTAGTGTAAAACAAGTCATTTTCTCTTGCCAGAAGGTGGGCTATGATTATAACTGAATATTGGCCTTTAGATTTGTTCAGGCCAGGATTTTTATCAAACATGTAAAGTTTGGAGCAGGTCGGACATTGTATGGCTGAGTTACGACAACTATTCCCATGGTGAAACATCGAAATTTGTCAGGCCGCCACGGACACGTCCTTTAACAAAAACTCAAGAGCTTCGCAATTTAACATTGCAAAGGACTTTAGATTAGACCGACCAAAAATAACGTTCATGTCACTAAATCTCTATGAGGAGTTCATTAGAGTGTAAAATATGCCACTTTCTGTTGCCAGCAACTGGCGCTATGACTTTAACAGAATTAAAGAGTCTTAAATGCATAATGTAGACAGAGTATATAGGCTAATGTTGGCATTATTCTTTTATTACATTTCAGCTGCTATTCACCGTCGCGTTGAGGCCGGATTGTGGAGAGAAGTGGCGAAGGAAATCCCACGGAGCCTTTATCTTAATTTAGCCAAATACCCATCTTAAATTAGAACTTATCTTAATTTAATTTGTTAAGAAAGAGCCATTTTTATTGGCGCGTCGGCCTACTTATAGGCTGAGTGTATGCCTGTGTTACAGAGGACTTATTTTATTTCTTTGTTCCAACTTCCAAGTGGCCTATAGCCTACCTTAGTCATGAATCAATTATGTTAAAACGTGTATAAATGACTCATTCTTGACAAAAGGCAAAAGAGCTGTGTGCTTGCGCACATTTGAATAATGTCGGGCTGTAAACGGGTTCGGGCTTGTAAAAAACGGTCGATCAAAATATACTTGTGGGGCTCGGGCCCTGTCGGGCCTAACTTTTAAGGCCCGATTACAGCTCTAAACAGAATATGGGCATGAGCATGTGTTCAGGACAGGACGTGAATTTTGCTGCAGATTGGACATTGTATACCTGAATTTCTATTTCATGGCGAAAGTGTGTCAGGCCGCCACGGACACGCGCTTTAACGAAAACTCAAGCAAATCTTAGCAATTTGAAGTCACAAAGGGCTTTGGATTACACTGACCAAATTTGGTGTTGATCTGTTTAAATCTCTAGGAGGAGTTTGTTAAATACAACGCCTGAAAATGGCACAAAAGTCGCAGAGAAAATTAAAAATAACAGACTTCCTATTGGGTTTCGGACTCCATACCAGGGATTTGTCTACAGAATAATAGTTCAAGCGGCACTTCGTTGAAATTTTATAGGAGCCATTTTGCTATGACCACGTGTTAAGGCACGTGTGGAAGTTTCATGAATTTTCAAGCATGTTTAGGCCCTCAATAATGTGATTCATTTCAGAGAAGAAGAAGAATCTGAGCAATTCCAATAGGGTTCTCGCAACACTAGTGCTCGGGCCCTAATAAGAGAGACGATTGTTATTTTTGCCAGTACACATTTGAAAGTCAGTCCTGTCTTGAACGCAGTAGTTCAGTAGTCACAACAGTGATGCTAAATGTAAAAGTCTGAGGGCAATAAACAGTGTCTTGAATGACATTGTCCAATTTTTCCCCAGAGACAGATGGAAAAGTCCAAGCAGGATCGAGAGACTGAGCTGAAGGAAATCCAAAAGGCATCAGGTAGACTCAGGGTAAGTGTGTGAAAAAATTTTCTGAACCCTTTCTCCCCAGATTAATAGACATAAGCACTGACTGACTTCCCAAAGTGAGTTGGACCATGATCAATAGAAGCTAGGAGAGGAGCAATTCAGAAACTATCATTCCATTTGGTGCCATTAGTAGAGCAGAATTGTTGGACACTTCACCCAAAATAAGAATGAGAAAAAGAAGTTTCCACTAACAGAACCTGACTCAATCCACGGAGGAAGAAGGTGACCGGATCTTCACAGAACTGCTCAGCTTTATACGGAGAAGCCACACAGAGATGGTTACGCTGGTTCAAAGTCAGATGTCCACAGAGTTGGACCGGATTCAGCAACATTTGGAAGGTCTGGAACGGGAGATTTCAGAGCTGAAGAGAAAGAAGTCTGAGCTGGAGCAGCTTTCACATACTGATGATCACATCCATTTCCTCCAGGTACTGAAAAAAAAACAAGATATTGTTTAAATAAATAAATTATTACAATCTCAAACAAAGCAACAAACGGCATCAACAAAGTCTTTCAGGTAACAGGGCTGGCGTTGATGTAGTGACTCAAGCTTAGGGCTTGTTATCAGATCCAATCGCAGAGCAAACCATTTACTACAATACACTTTGGATAAAAGTGGCTACCAAACGATTAGCTCTTAATCTCTTATTTCCTCTCGATTATCTTCAAATCTTGTAGGAGGTCGAATTCCGCTGGCCAACTTCTCAGTGTAATGACTTCCCCAGTCTGACCACTAATCCACAGTTCTCTTTTGGAGAAGTGATCAAGTCCCTCGCCTCATTAACAGCACATATTAAGGACATTTGGAGACTGGAGATGACCAGGATATTCTCAGCAGGTAAAAAGCTAACTTAATGTGCAGTTGATAAATGGTCTTAGGTTGAAAGTATGACATAACTAGTTCCATCTCCATATCACTTTAGGAAATTAATGGCTAAATCTGGCCTTCGATGGCCACTGTCCTACAGAGTTTAACGCCAACCCTAATCAAACACACCTGTCTTGTCTCTGTAGTAATTGACGGACATTCCGTGTCAACTCAACCAGAGGTCCACGTCTCAAATCTTTGATTATGCTAATATTTATTCTAAAGAAAGATAGACATGTATAGTGATGGAAGCCACATTATTAAATGTTGTGGATGAATATTTACGGAGTAATCCATTATTTTGTAGAGAGCGAAAAATGGCAATTTTCACCTGAGATTCAGAGTCAGGTTGCAGGGGGTTAAAAATAACTTCAGAAAGATGGCATCATCATAATGTTATGTTTACACAGAGATTGGTAGTTCTGTTAGTGAAATCTGTTGACTTTATCAATCTCTGTTGCATTGTGTGCCAATGGTGACCATTCAAAAATGGGGAAACAGCACTTTTCAAGCTTTTCTCCAAAGTTTGCATGCTTGTAACTCAAGAAGTATTCAAGATATCCTAATGCCGTTTTGCATATTGTGTCTTAACAAACCATCCTTTTGTCATATTTGTTTTTAATGCCTATTGAGATTCGATTCCAGAGATATTGGAATTTAAATATGGCTCCAGGAGTAAATCGTTCAAATCTACACATTTTTTTAATGGTCAAAAACCGAATGTGGGTTAGTTTGCAAAAATATGATACTTCTTTTCTTTTAAAAGAGGAATGTATGAAGAATAAATAGTGTTGAAACTAGAGATGTATCTCTTATCCTTCTATCAAGACAACTGCATTGAACATACCTGTCTGAGTGCCATAAATATTCCTTTTCCATTCGTTTCCAACATTTTACTCCTGGAGCCATATTGAAATTCCAGTATCTCTGGAAATGAATCAAATAGGTCCTTAAAAATAAATGTGCCAAAAGAAAAGTTTGTTAAGACCCAATATCTAAAAGGACATTAATATATCTTTAATACTCCTTGAGTTACAGACATGCAAACTTGAAGGAAAAACGTGAAAATAGCTGTTTTTCCATTTTTGAATGGTCACCATTGGCACACAATGCAACAAAGATTGCTAAAGTCAGCAGATTTTACTAATAGACTTACCAATCTCTATGTAAAAATAACATTACAATGCTGCCATCTTTCTGAAGTTATTTACAAAATCCTACATTTGTCCAACCTCTTGTGAAAAAGTCTGCAGATTCCCAAATAACCAATCTGTTGTCACACCTCACATCTCTTTAGTGACTGCAGAAAAGATCCTAGTGCCGCAAGAACCCAAGACAAGGGAAGACTTTTTACAGTGTAAGTCATTTCACCTTTTCATTCCAATTTAAACAGACCCAAAACTACACTCTTAACCCGAATTAGTTGACTTTACTAGAAAATTGCGTGGAAACCCGTTGCACTAAACAAGATTAGTTTTTACAAATCTAAAACTAAACGGGTTAAGCTTTGTAAACATAAAAATGTTAGTGGGTGCAACAGACAAATCAGGTTTGCATTAGTAGTCTTTACTGAAAACCATTAGTTCACACTATTTTTTTTTTTTTGGTGTACAATTTATATTAAAAAATCTTATTGAATATTAATTCTATTGATAAATGATATATTACATAATGCCTTAAAATTAAGAAATAATACTAGTTAAAGAAATAAACTAACCGCATTCCAATGTTTTTATTGCTCATAAAAACAAGCAGTACAGTGTATTCCTCCATGTATGAACTTGTCATACAAAAGACAAGTAACATTTTTTTGACATACAATTCTTATTTGCTAGTCAACAACTGTACAGATTGCTTACAGTAACATGAACACATAGTATTCAACAATATGCCATATCCCTCTGAATGACTAAACATGCATTGAAACTAGATAAGCATTAAAACTTGAGTCAACTCTTTGAAACAAAGATGACTCCTGTGAATTTTAAACATTTTTACCACAGAAAACTGGTACAATTTAACTCTTTATTTTCTCTTTTAACCTCTTTCTCTTTTAACCTCTTTCAATTTAACTGGTTTAATTTAACTTACAGCAATGACAGGATATTTGGAACAAGAGAATCACCTCAGAGATTAATTGTGCACATCAAGAACAGTAAACAGCCACTCCTGTCAAAATTAAATTGCAAGCTGGTTCTTTAATGTAACCTGGGCTTCAAGTCAGTGTGGCCCAACATTAGAAGTACCTGCTGGATGAACTGAAATGTGTTCTTCATTGGTTTGGGGTAGCTTAGATGAAGTGCATATGTAAGTCCAAAGAGAAGGCACATAGCCTTTGGCAAGTCTTTAATGCTTTTCATCACAACTTCTCCCTCGATGACAATCTTAAATGAGGCTGGATTGAGATGCAGAGAGGACGGAGACACAGCACCTTCACGCTCAACAAGGAGGATTCCAAGGTCAAGGTCTTGGAACACATGATCATCAGCAGAGTCCTAACAACAGAACACATTCAAGACATTAGTCATTAAATAACTATTAATTATGTTAAACAAATACTCTAATGTATGAATTGGTTATGACTGCTTTTTCAACACTTCATTAAAAGGGTTAGTTTAAAAAAAAATAAATAAATAAATATCACTCACACGGTCAAAAGTTTGGGATCAGTAAGACTTGTAATGCTTTTATTAATTAATGCTTATATTTACTTGATCAAAAATACAGAAAAAAACAGTAATATTGCAAAATGTTTTTACAATACTCTTTATAAACTCACCGATTCACGTTGTTTTCAAAGATTAACCGTTGGCGCGTCTCTTCAGTGAAGCAGCTCTGTTCACGCGACCTGCTTCAAAAAGCCCCTCCCCCTTTTCAAAAACGTAACATACTGAGTGATGTCTTCTTAACTTGATCAGTGTAGTCAATTATTTGTCTAAATAGTGCAAACAACTACTATTTTTTAGCAGTGACAACTTTTTTTAAAAAAACAATAAAGAATACGTAATGACTGCTTACATTTTTTGGTTTAGACAAAATCCGGGTTAAGAGTGTATTGTCCGAAGGTACAACAGGAAAATCCCAATCCTTAAAGATTAATCTCAGTACTTGTTTTGTTAGCTAAGGATAGTTTGTTCATATCAAGTTTTGTTTTACATACTAAGACAAATTACCAAGTTGCAGTGGTCCAAGTAAGCATGCATACACCAGTCTTGGTTTGCTTTGGAACAAAGCCAGGTTTTACTTGGGTTTTTATTTCCCATCAGTTCTGGTTCCCTTGAGTCTGGACTCAAACACGGCCCATAGGAATCTTTGGTTAACGGAGCAGAACCGGGCTGTGGCTTGCAGTCTTGAGCCCCAATCATACCCAGAACATCCGGACCGCTTTGGCTGGTGGGCCCAGGTGCTGAGCAAGGAAAGTCTGATAGGTCGCTGCTACTGGGAGGTGGTCTGGACCGGGCAGTATGGCGTTGACATTGCAGTGTCCTACGAAGACATCAACAGAACTGGGCAAGGAGATGACAGTGGGTTTGGGTACAACAGGCACTCCTGGAGTCTGGACTGTTCCATATTCAGATACGCACTAGTGCACAACAATGAGGAGACGAAGATCAGCGTACCCCTGTCCCACCGGATCGGGGTATATCTGGACCACAGGGCAGGACTGTTGTCCTTCTACAGTGTCTCAGATACCATGATCCTCCTTCACAAAGTCCAGACCAGATTCACCAAACCTCTATATCCAGGATTTGGGCTCTTTCAGGGCTCAACTGCTAAATTTTGTGAACCGCAAGAGGGCAGATCACCACAAGTAGTTGGCAGAGCCCAAAATATAAAAAGAAAACCTAAAACTTCCATAAGAAGAAGATTTTGATGGTTTAGAGAATCTGTTTGTAAGCTACTGCACTTGTGTTTACATTTGTTTTAAATTTCATTTTTAACATTTAAGGCAAAAGTATTTTTAGCTTCACATACGAGACAGCTTTTGATGTTCAGATCTGTGATGTCTTCTGATGGTAAACTGAAGGTAGGAGCTAACTTTTAATACTTAAAGTTTTAATTTCAGGTAAAGTTCGCCCAAGAATTAAAAGTCTGTCATTATTTTCTCAGCCCAATGTTGGTCCAAGTCCATGTGACTTTCTTTTTTCCACAAAACACACAAGAAAATATTATGATAAACCCAAAATCTGCTGTTTCTCAAAGCATACAGCAGCGGCTCCGTTTTGGAAATCATACTGATCACATTCAATGAGTAGATTCAGTGTCTGTTTGCGCCCTCTGTTGGTCATTCACCTGTGTACGTACACTAAAAAGTTAAGAATCAAATTTTTCAATGTTTTTTAAACTGAGTCTCTTCTGCTCACCAAGGCTGCACTGATTCGATAAAAAATACTGTAAAAATTGTGAAATATTATTATAATTTAAAATAGCTTTTTCTATGTAAATATATGTTGAAATGTAATTTTTTCCTGCAACCAAAGCTGAATTTTTTGCATCATTACTCCAGTCTTTAGAGTCTCATGATCCTTCAGAAATCATTCTAATATTCTGATTTTCTGTTCAAGAAACAATTCTCATTCATATCAATGTTGAAAGCTTACAGCATTTATTTGATGTTCGTTATTATGAATGTTTTTAATGTCACTTTTAACTGATTTTAAGCATCCTTGATGAATAAAAGCTGATAGTCTATTTTTTATAATAATAATAAAAAAAAATCGTACTGACCACAAACTTTTGAATGTTAGTAAGTCCATATATCCTGATTTGATCGTTGGATATTCAGTCAGGATATCCATCAAATAGTATGCTACATTTTGGTTTGTGCCCTCTGTTGACTGTGCTGTGTAACTGGCTGTTTTATTCCCTCTTCTCAGATTCTCAACATGTGAGCGGCGTTTTCGAATATCAGCTATTGTTTCTGTGGATGAATTTTACTGGAACCATACTACACCAAGGCATTTCACTGAAATAAAATATCTGAAAAACAAACGAAAAGAAAAACGTAAAGAAAAAATGTAGCCTAAATGTTATGAAAGCTTGTTTTTGCAAGAGAGTTAAAATTAATTGTGACTTTCATCTTACAGTTCTGACTTTCACAATTTTGAATTTAAGCCTACAGCTCACAGATCAGGTTTTTTTTCTTCTCGAAATTAGGTCTACATTACATGTCAGCAACGCAGGCAGCTTCTGTCAAATAAATACATCTTCTATTTATATAAAATGACTTGAAATGAGTGTCAGCGGTCATAGGTGCTATCTGTCAAATACATTTTATATTCATATACAGAATCTTTAGGTACTTAACAGTAACAGCAGGCAGTTTCTGTCAAATAAATACATTTTCTATTGATATAAAGTCAGTTCAGAGACCCGTCGGCTGTTGCAGGGCTTTGGTGTCAAATAAGTACATTTCATATTTCTGTATGGTTACATCATCCATGTCAGCAATCGCATCAAATACATTTTATATTAATAAACATTAATGTCAGATACTATAGATATTATAACAAGCCAAAAACAAATTCATTTAAAATGTTGTACATTCCAATGTCCATGTAAAATAAGATCTTCAAAACAAAATTAATACATTTTATCTTGCAATGTCTCATGACGATGAGAAGAGACAAGCACAAGGCAATTTTTAATAACCAATGAATTTTTAAGTGGTAATGACACTGACGTTAAAGACCCAAGCTGGTCTTTATTGACAATAGGTATTGGTATTAAATATGAACTATTTAATATTTTTAAATTGCCCGGTTTTACAGAGTAGGCTTAAGCTATAGTCCCAGTCTAAAATGCAATACTAAACTGCTTTAACTGAAAGCATTTTGCACTGGCATACCTGTGTGTAAAATGTGTTGCTGATTGTGATGTGGTGACTTGGTTGGTGCACGTATCGCGAATCATTTAATTTGGATCGAAACTTCGGAGCGGGTTCGCGAATCATTTGATTCAGATCGGGACTTGGTGCAGGTATTGTGAATCATTTGATTTAGATCGGAACTTCGGAGTGGGTTCGCGAATCATTTGATTCAGATCGGGACTTGGTGCAGGTATTGTGAATCATTTAATTTAGATCGGAACTTCGGAGTGGGCTCGCGAATCATTTGATTCAGATCGGGACTTGGTGCAGGTATTGTGAATCATTTGATTTAGATCGGAACTTCGGAGTGGGTTCGCGAATCATTTGATTCAGATCGGGACTTGGTGCAGGTATTGTGAATCATTTGATTTAGATCGGAACTTCGGAGTGGGCTCGCGAATCATTTGATTCAGATCGGGACTTGGTGCAGGTATTGTGAATCATTTGATTTAGATCGGAACTTCGGAATGGGTTCGCGAATCATTTGATTCAGATCGGGACTTGGTGCAGGTATTGTGAATCATTTGATTTAGATCGGAACTTCGGAGTGGGTTCGCGAATCATTTGATTCAGATCGGGACTTGGTGCAGGTATTGTGAATCATTTGATTTAGATCGGAACTTCGGAGTGGGCTCGCGAATCATTTGATTCAGATCGGGACTTGGTGCAGGTATTGTGAATCATTTGATTTAGATCGGAATCATTTGGGTTAGATCGAATCATTTGATTTAGATCGGAATGGGTTCGCGAATCATTTGATTCAGATCATTTGATTTAGATCGGAACTTCGGAATGGGTTCGCGAATCATTTGATTCAGATCGGGACTTGGTGCAGGTATTGTGAATCATTTGATTTAGATCGGAACTTCGGAGTGGGCTCGCGAATCATTTGATTCAGATCGGGACTTGGTGCAGGTATTGTGAATCATTTGATTTAGATCGGAACTTCGGAATGGGTTCGCGAATCATTTGATTCAGATCGGGACTTGGTGCAGGTATTGTGAATCATTTGATTCAGATCGGGACTTGGTGCAGGTATTGTGAATCATTTGATTTAGATCGGAACTTCGGAATGGGTTCGCGAATCATTTGATTCAGATCGGGACTTGGTGCAGGTATTGTGAATCATTTGATTTAGATCGGAACTTCGGAGTGGGTTCGCGAATCATTTGATTCAGATCGGGACTTGGTGCAGGTATTGTGAATCATTTGATTTAGATCGGAACTTCGGAGTGGGTTCGCGAATCATTTGATTCAGATCGGGACTTGGTGCAGGTATTGTGAATCATTTGATTTAGGCTGGGTCCGAAAACCTAGTCAGCTGACTTGCTGCCTCGCTGCCTTATCAGGCAGTGACTTCGAAGGCTGTGAAGGAAACTCTAAAAACAGTTTCGGACAGACTTCAGAGGCAGCAGAACGTGACCCCGTTGCTAGGTTACCTAACGGTTAAGTTGTAGAATTTGTAGAAAAACGATCTTATACAGCCATATATAAATGCTTTAATAATACATAAAGACCTCAGTGTCATTACTCACCGAAGTTCTGTGCGTCAGAAAAGACTACTGAGAATGGCAGCTACTTTTTGCTTAAATAAATAAAAGCACTGATGCAAGTAATATTGCAGAACAGGTCATTGTTATTAGTGGCTGTTTCGTTATTATTGGTAGTATATTGTAAATATTATACTTATTCACTACTCATCTGAACCCTTTTAACATTTTATTAAATACTATTATTACAAACAATATTATTTATTATGCTTTTTACACTATTACGATTCATAAAGAATATCATGGTCAAGATCTCATCTATTATATAAAGTAACAAGTCTAATTTCATCAGAATATCTTTATTTATATAGCCTATATGACGCACACGCACAGGATTGTGGGAAATCGAAGGCAGCGAAGGATACATCTATGCTGCCTTCAAAATTCCATCAGATGAGGTACCTCCGGAGACAGGAAGTGAAGCAGAATTAGAATTCGGACGTGCCTTGATGCCTTCCTGCCTTGGAATGGCAGCATTTTAGAGCTTTCGGACGCAGCCTTAGATCGGAACTTCGGAGCGGGTTCGCGAATCATTTGATTCAGATCGGGACTTGGTGCACAGTATAAGAATGTGCTTGGAACCTTCTTAGGTGATGTTTTCTCATTAAAATCGATTTCTATTAATTCAATAAAATGTATGGGAATACAACAGACCAGTACCAACACGGCGGCATCTTTGGCCGCGTCACTGCACTTTGATGATGTCGTTTTTGGTCTAATTCTGATTTTGCCAATGTCACGTTGTTGCACTGTCGTTGCCTGTAAACAAGGAAACATACTCAGAACAGCTGCTAATTTTAACTGATATGTTTTCACAATATGCAACTTACATCTTCAGGAATGACTTCCTGTATCATCTCTGTCTGCGTCACTGCACTTGAGGTGTATCATTTTAGGTGAAACTGTGATTTTGCAAATTCCATGCTGTTAGAATGTCACAGCCTGTGAAAAAAAAAAAAAAATAGAACAATACAATTCTCAGTAGACGCTTTATATAATTCAATACATTTTTACAACTCTGAACTTACCTCTTTAACGGTTTCTTCTAGACTGTGTTCAGGTTCATCTTTTGTTTTTGCTATTGGCATATGTGAGACTTTTTTTTTATTTTTTTTTTTTTTTAAAAAAAGCATGATTTTCTATGTTTGCCACATTTTCTGATCTCTTAGACCAACCTCTCTTCAGCAAATGATACACCTTGGGTATCTTGGGGAAGATAGCACCTCAGAGATGTACTCCTTGTATCATCCCTTCAAAGATGTAAACATGGCACAAATGAATTCTGCTGGTCTGAGGTGACGTTTTCTGCAAAGAATGACATTTCTCACAATCCTAAACCATTTTCCTGCATGGCAGTTAGTATCTCATGTCATTCAGATGGAGATGGCAGCGCAACAGCAATATCAGCAGATTAACTTTTAAGGAAGGGAAGATGGGCATTTTCCAAAAGGAATATGATGATATTCAGGCAGTAATATGGATTTTCTACACATTCCTGTTTCTCCTCTTTCAAAGTGTTGGGTACCCCTTCAGAAGAGTCAAATAAGGAGAACCACCAGATGTTATTTCATTGGCTTCTCTTCCATTGTTTCTTCAAGAATGGATACTTGAAGTATTACCTCCTGCAAGAATGTTACGCTTCTTGACGCACTGCCAGTGACACGTCTACAGATCAGCATGGTGCAAAGACCTTGAAAATTTGCATCATTAACGCACACTGTGTTTTGCAGCCTAGCAAAGGTGAAATGTTCTCATCCTTTATCATTGGTCTTTTTCTTGCAAAAAGCAGAAGCGACTGCTTTAACGTGCTGCAGACAGACGCAAAATGGTCTTCCATTTGACCTCTTTGGCAGATCACATGTATATTTTTAAGGTATGCAAGAATCACTTGCATTAATGCCCAACTGAAGTCCTGCTGCCACACAGAGTATCTGTAAAGTGGTATATGTGGACAATTTCAACAAAAACTGCATAAGCCAGAATGTTATTTTTGTGACGGAATGCTCTGAAGAAATAATCTCACAGCAGTTGGGGGGAATCACCTCCATTGTCTGGTAAAACCAAGAGTAATAGAGAATTCTTTGTTATAAATAATATTTTTTTTTGACACCAACCTTACAGCCAACATACAGCAAACAAAAACAACTAAACGCTGTCAAACTGGAGTGACTCTGTATTGTAGAAAAACAACCATAGAACAGGTTTAGTCCTTACCAGTGTTTAATCCAAAACACACTGGCAAACAGAACATAGGCATAAACCAACATAAGTGAGACCAGACAAAGAACACAGGAGAACTGATACAAACGAGATAAATTAACGAGACACAGCTGAACTAAACAACTAATCATATCAGTAAATATGACAACCAATAACAAACAGAAAACCAAAAAGGGAATACAAGAACTGGTGAAAACAAGCTAAAAGTCCATTAAAAGAGAAACTAACTATACATATCTCTAACAGACTCCATATTGTTGTATTATATTTACTATACTGTGCCTGAGCATAAAAAGAAGAACACTTGAAAATAATAACATTCATTTTGATACATATCTTTCATGTGCAAACAATTTGAGAACAATAACCCTGAGTATATTTAGTTCTTCACATGTCTGTTGGATGTGTGTTTATGATTTCCTTCTGCATTATGACTGTTTGAGTGGGAAATGGGATTTGGTGGATGTTGTGGGACTGTGTTTAGGTGAATTTCTTGATGAAGCGCAGCTTGAGGTAAGCGATGATGAGGAAGATGAGGGTCATGATTCCAAGAGCCAAATGATTCTGCCACAAACCCCAGGTTGAGTAATTAATGCCCTGTTCGCCCAGAAATTCTTCGCCTGTTGAACAGCTGCAATGAAAAAGAGAAAAAATGCATCATTGCTTGCTGGTTTTCTACATTGAAATAGGTTGTTTTGGCACTAAAGTGAGTGATACATGAAAATGCAATGGAGCAGCTGTAGCTTAAATTGATGGGAGGATCCTATTGGCTGTGGGAAATTGATTGAAGAGGCGTTTCAGCTGTGATGCATCAGTGAAGAAGTATTTAAGCAGGCATTGTCTACACTTGTGAAAATACTTTACTTTTCTCTGACAAACAACAATGCAAGTGTGTCGGTTTTTTTTTTTTTTTTTGCTGCTTACATCTCACTTACACAGATTTTCTTTATTTGCATATCTATGTCACAAAAGCCTGTGAAATGCATGCAAAACAGCACGCATTTTTTTGTTTCTAATAGCATTTAATTAGATAACAATGGTTAATGTTTTAAATAACAATAAGCAAAACATTTCCTTCCGTATTTATTAATCTCTGTTATTGCTACTTAATACTAATTCATCATACAATTCATTTAGATTGTTAAAGGAATAGTTCATCCGTTATATTGAAGATGTCCTTGCTCCTCCAAGCTTTATAATGGCACTGAATGGGTGTTGAGATTTTGAAGTCCAGTAAAGTGCATCCATCCATCATAAAAAGTGCTCCACATGGCTAAAGGGGTTAATAAAGACCTTCTGAAGCGAATTTATGTGTTTGAAAAATATCAATATTTAAAACATCAGCTGAAATGCCACTCTCTGAACATGTGTATGACAGTTAGAGAAAGCCTACTCTGACTGTATTCATCTGAAAAATGAAAGTGATATACACCTAGGATGGCTTGAGGGTGAGTAAATCATGGGGTAATTTTCATTTTAGGGTGAACTATCCCTTTAAACATGTAACCTAAAGTGTTACCACTCACTTTAATTCAAGTACTAAATTTTATTAGTTTGATACTCACATTTCTACTAAAGTGCTGCTTATGTTCCTCATGTCACAGAAGGTGAGGCTGGTGAACTCATTGATTTCCAAAGCCTGAAAGAACATTCATCATCATCATCATCCACGAATAAACATTGTTTTCTGCTCTGCACTCATTCAAGAAACTTTGAATTAATTAAAAGTGAACTTAAGAAGATCATGCTACAACAAAATATTCAGACTCACAGCGAGACCGTAACGAGGAATACTGAAATACTTCAACCAGTTCAACCAGTTTGCAACACTTGGGAGATTCACCAGCAGCCCTGAGAAGATCTGAGAAACAAACAGGAATAAAATATTACACTAAAAACTAAAGATGACGTGCATCTAGTAAACTGGATCAGCTCAAACATTTCACTGAATCAGACATTTTTTAACCACTAGAAAAAGACATTCATAAAGTATAAGTGTGTGTGTGTAAGTATACAGTTTTAATTAAAAAGACAACAGTTTTAATCTTTACCCATCCAACATATATATATGTATATATATGTTATATATATATATATATATATATATATATATATATATATATATATATATATATATATATATATATGTTGGATGGGTAGAGATTAAAACTGTTGTCTCTGTTAAAATAAATACATAAATTATTGCAAACAGTCATAAAAAACCTTAACCATGTTACATTCACAGCCTCATGTGGCATTAGTGCTTTATTTGCGCTTGAATGTGTTTGCGAGTGTTTGTTTACCATCATAAAGATAAAGATGATGGTCAAAAATATGTTAGCAATGGCCAACACCGTCTGATCAGCAGAAATGGCCAGAGCCATGGACGTGGCTGTGTACGACACCAGAATGATGGAGAACAGGAAGATGAAGAACGCCGCAGGTGTCGACTTTAGTCCTGCACAGGAAACATCAAACATCAAACCGCAGGTTCCATATCAGACGAGCATGAATGATGCATTGATGAGACCGTTTGTCTGACCGATCATCCAGTAGATCACACAGCTGAAGATGATGCCGGGGATGGTGCGCAGAAACAGGACATCAGACAGGATCTTTGACAGGAAGTACACCGACACTCTGTAGTAGCCACTGATGTACTCGTGCCTGAGGACACGCCCACCACAACATCATCAAACAATCAAATATTCAAATTACAACCAATCAACTCACTGGAACATTGCAATACAATTTGTACCAAAAATAATCTTACTATAAGGGTTTTTTGTGATAACCTCAAATTTGGAGAAGCACTCGTTTAGATTTATGGCTTTTCCCAATTTTAGATTAAAACATCTTTTGGAAACTATATATTTCATAAAAAATAATAAAAATATAGCTGCAAGCAGCGATAAATGTGGTTTATGCACATATGAAAAAAGACATTATTTAGCAAGCCTGTAATCACCTAATCAATGATTTAAATATAGGTAATTTACCATAGAAATATTATGTTTTTTAAATGTTTATGACTGTTATAGCGCCAGCTGTGGTCTGATCTCCTTAAAACTTTGCATGCTTGTTTAGAATCACCTGTCGCATGTGCTCAGCAGGTTTTGTGAACTTTTGAGTTTTCCTTTTGGCTTTGTAGGATTTTGGGTAAAGGCCTCTTTTCTACACAAGCCCATTATAGCTTCCCAACGGGTATAAGACTAGTTTGCAAAAGTAGGGTTTTTACATCTTCTCAATCATTTAACAAACGATGTGCTTGACAGCAGTGGTTGTAGAGGCAAAGTTGTCCAAATTGAGGAGTTTTATCGTATGATACAAATACATGTATGTGCGAAAAACCAGGCAATGTACAATCGTTTACACCAGAGGTGCTCAACCCTGTTCCTGGAGATCTACCTTCCTGCAGAGTTCAGCTCCAACCCTGATCAAACACCTGAACCAACTAATTAGGACCTGAAGGAGCACTTGATAATTACATACAGGTGTGCTTGATCAGGGTTGGAACTAAATTCTGCATGAAGGTAGATCTCCAGGAACAGGGATGGGCACCCCTGGTTTACACCCTTGAAAAATGCAATATCGCCCCCCAGTGACCATTTTCTTTCAAATTTTTCTCAGACTTTTAGGACCGTGAGTCAAACAGGCGCACCAAGTTTTGTTCCGATCGGCCTCCGTTAACCTTGTCTAACAGGTGCTCAAACGTCATCAGCCAATGGCAGCCATGTTTCATTGAGATACACAAATGTCCTTATAGACACTTGTGGCACTTTGGACCACAACAGTGCACTGCGATTTTCATGTTACTAGGACAAATGGTTGCGTAGTTATAGCCATTTTTGTGTTTTTTTTTCTCTTATAGCGCCACCTATAAGTGGCCAATCTCCGCCATTTTTTTCCCTGTGACCTCAGACTGAGCTCCTAAGATGAGCTGAGATCCTAAACCTAGGACTAGTTCGTTTTTCAAAAAATCCAAAATACCCGAAAATTTGGCCTCATGAGGCTCATGATCGAATCTGTGGTGTGCGTTTTATCTGGCATGAGCCAAGGATTTCAAATGACATAAGAAACTTGAGCCTGTGATAGACGGTTTAGGAGTTTTTTGTACGATTTTGTACTTTTGATTATTGTAGCGCCCCGTCAGGCCGATTGGGGCGAGCCTTGGTCATGTTTCAAGTCTCTACGGCGGACGATCAGTTTTACATGGAAAGTACTGACCATTTGTTTACTCACACAAACAGTTTCAAAACAATAAACTCAATGATGAAGAGTTCGGCTGAGGACATAGTACTGAAGCACTGATTAGTGGTGATGAAGAAGAGCGCGCCCATCCTGAAACACACACACACACACACTACTGTTAATAGACAACAATGGAAGTTTTTTAAAACATTAGAAACGTACACAAAGTTGCAACACAGTATATTTCTGTACATTTATTTGAAAACACCAGGGCTGAAGAGACACAGCATCTGTTCATCAGATCTGAACACTGAACGACTTCTAATTCAAGCAGAAATTATTCATCACACAGTAATACTGAAATACTGACTGAACTGGATGAAAATGTTTTCATACCTGTTCTGAATGCCACTCGAATTCTCCTCCACTCCAAAAAATATGGCTCCAACAACCAGAGCCAGCAAAATCATCACCACGACCTGGAGAAACAAGACAGATTAATATAGAAAGGTTAGCTTTAACATAAAACTTCATTGTTCTTTTAATACTTATTTATATATAAATCTATAAAATTCTTTTCACACACACACACATATACATGAATATATAAATTGCTCTGACCTGAGCGACTGAGGTTTGTGGGTTCAGCATGAGGTTCTTGAAGGTTCTCTTGAGGACCCAGTGGAACTGGTGAAAGAAGGATGTGCTGTAGGTGACGGTTCTGGATTTGGGTCGTGTGCTGTAGTCCTGTCCCTGAACGATTCGCTCCAGCTCACTTTTTGTCTCTTTGTAGCTGGCGCTGTTCTTGTATTCCTCCACTAAACGATCCTCGATGCCCTTCAGAGATGAACTCAGCTGCTCATGGTCCAGTTCTGACACATGCCATAACACAAACAAAAAACATTAACATTCTCATCTCAGTAAGTGATGATATCATTAACTAAAATTAGCTAAAACTATTAAACGTTTATATTAAAGCTGAAATAAATTCTGAATATTTGAGAAAAAATAATTAAAATAAAAACAGGTGGTTGTTGACTAAAAATAGCTGCAAAGTGATCGATAGACTGAGAAATTATACAGATGGGAAACTACTGAACCCTCGCTGTTGTTTAAATTGTTGAGAGCAACGGCGGTGGATTCTCCATTGATGACATCCAGAAAGAAATCAGCAGGGTTGTTATGAGGTTCACAGGTGTATCCTGACACACATACAGCAGACATCAGTATCAGGACGTGAGCGGTTTTTCATGTACATGTGCGTGTGTGTTTTTTTTATACCGATCTGACTGAAGTAGTTCAGGGTGTCCTGAGCCGGCCCGTGATACACCAGTCTTCCTCCCACCAGCAGCGTGAGGCTGTCGAACAGCCGGTAGATGGAGTAGCGCGGCTGATGGATGGACAGGATGATGGTGCGACCCCTGTTCGCCATTCTGAACAAAACACAGGTTAAACACACGGGACGGTTAAAACGCAGAACGCCATGGCTTTAGGTAAATCTCACAACAATTTCAATGTCACATTTCATCCAAAAAGCTTTTTTATTATTATTTCTAAAGTAAATGTATTTAGCTTATTTATAAAATTAAATGTGATTTAGGTGTGGAATATAACTGGTTTTGTATAAACGCACCTCTTGAGCAGCATGAGGACTGAGTGGGCCGTACTGGCGTCCAGGCCGGTGGTGGGTTCATCCAGGAAAAGCACTGGTGGATCAAAGATCAGCTCCATGCCGATGCTCGTCCTCTTCCTCTCTCCACCGGAAACGCCACGAATCATCTGCGTGCCCACCTGTAAAACCAGCCAATCAGAGCAGTTGTGAATTCAAGCCCTGCCCTCTAAACTCAGTGATGAACTTCAATACTGAATGTGTCAAATTCATCACGATTCACATCACTAGATCACACAGATCAAATTAATTTTGTTCATTACACATCATTTCCTGTATTTACATATATTTATACACACACAAAAACAATAATAATTTTTGAAAATTCAGGCTGTGCATTATTGCATACTCCTTCTAGGAGAATCATGCAGTTCACACCAAATTTTGTCTACATGATGCCAGAATACTAAAGATTCTACACTGCAAACATCTTTTGGATATCTTGAATGATGTGTAATGAATAATGGTTAAAAAGGACACTGTAGTTTTATTTAAAGTGCATTGTTCAAAAACATCAAAACTTTCTACATATGGACAACTAGTCATTCTGAGGAAACATGCTTAGTTTAATGAATTTCTGATGTTCATGAAGCTGACAACAAGTATCTATCTAAACTATCAGACATTTCAACTGACAGATGAAGGCTGTAGTATTAAGGTATTTTAAGCCTAATCCTTTTTCTACTTTCCACTGGTTAGGACAAATAAATGAATAGAATCAGTTTATATGTACCTTCAATATGGTTTCATACAATTATTTTACAAATTATTGATCATTATTATTGCTTATAGATCATTAAAATAATTTATATTATTTATATATCCTTCCCTTTCTCTGTGTGTGTCTGTTTCACACTTCTGCTGTTATAGAGTAACACTTTGCTGTAGCTCAACAATTGCTGTAGCTCAACAAACAGACTGCAAGAAGGTTAAATGGATGTGGCCACTGTGCACCATCTACCTGATGCCACTGAGGCTTGGGCCCATTATCGCTGCTTGTAGCTTTTTTTACTGTATGTTTTTATCTAGCTATACTTTTGGGGATTAAAAAACACTCAACACTCAGTAAAAATATTCAGACAGTAGCTACATCTAAACTAAAAATTAGCCTAGATACAGTTTTTATTGTTTTCTCAGAATGCCAAGTTTTAGAGTATAATAATTACTAATCATTTCATTAAAGGGGTCCTATTATGCTTTTTTTTTTTTTTTTTTTTTTTTTCCAAAGTCTTGATTTTGTTTTGGGGTGTACTAGAACATGCTCATGCTTGGTGGTTCGAAAAACAACACCTTTCTCCCAGCCTGGCACAAATAGCTCGATTAGTTCCGGGTTTAATGAAGGCCAGCCTTCGGAAAAAAAGAAATGTGTTGATTGGTTAGCTGTCCCAGTGCGTTGCGATCGGCGAACAGCTTAGACGGTGTTTCAGTACTGCAGCACCCCTTGTCAAAGCAGTTAGCACAATCTAGAATAATAGTGAATCTTACGTTTTAAATATGGATATTTTTCTTACAAAAAGGCATCTATTCGCTACAGGAGACCTCTGAGAGCGTGTGAGGCACATTTTATGATGGATGCACTTTATTCGAGTTTATTAGACTGTGATTGCATTTGACTGAAAGAAGGAAGTCACATACACCGAGGATGCATGAAGGGTGAGTAAATAATACACTACAGTAGTGTTGGGTCCTATGGTCAGCCTGCAAGACCGCAGATACATGATATTATCGTGCTAATTTATTTAATTATTTTACATACTTAGTTTCATTGCTCAAAACCAGGCTAAAAGCAGCCTAACATTATCAAAGAACTTCATCACTGATTAGCCTAGCCTATTCTAGTGCAAGTTTATGCATTAAAAAAAAACACTAGGGTTATAAGTGAAGCTATCTACACTGTATGATGAATAAATCTCTTACCACACACTGCACATGTCTGTGGCACGTTACAGCTCCAACACAGCAAATGGAGTAGATCGCGGCTTTGGCATGTGTTTCGACCCCCTGTACTGCACACGTTTGCGGCGCGTTACAGTTCTAAAGCGGCCACTCTAGTCAATGCTTGTGTTTATACTGGCCACAGGGCTCTCAGCTGCATTGCTAAAGTTTGGCTAATCCTGGTCCCTACACACCCCCCAACAATTAGAATTTCCATAGGCGGGATTTAATTTAATGATATTCTAATGGACCGCCTTGTGACATCATTGCATGCCTAAAACAAATGCTGTAGTCCAATGGAGCCGTTCATTGTAGTTCATGGAAAGAGTTTTTTTTTTTTTTTTTAAACGAAATATCTCCCTTTGGAATGGACTTTGAGATTTGTAACTTTGTAGATCTTTTTTATGCCCAAAAATACACACCACACACCGACTTAAATTCAAAAAGTTTAAAAAGCATAATATCACCCCTTTAACAAACCAGTGTTAATGAATGTATGTGTAACCCTTATTTTCTGCTCCGAACGCTCCAATCACTTCCGCGTGGATAACGTGAATAAAACACGGGTTACAAGGGTGATAATTCTCGTTTCTCTCTTTAATCAGAAGCATCGGCATTACCGCATGAACAGCCGAACTCGCACACACTCGCCTCAACTTTTCTCTCTTTTCCCTAAGCACGCAATGCACACAATATCTTTTGAACTAACATATGGAAAACTTTACATAAGACATATGGAAATACATGAAAAATCCTTTATAAACATATTTATTTACATTTCTTCTTTTTCTAAATAAAAATAATATAAAATATTAAATAATGAATTCAACGTAAGGTTACAAATGTGTTAATTGCACATGTAGTCAGTGAGATCAACATGTGTTTGGTTTGTTACCCGTGAATCGGCCACTTTGCTCAATCCCAGCTCCTGAATGAGTCTCTCAATCTTCTCATCTTTTTCTCTCTGACGGATCGACTTCGGGAGCCGTAAAGCCGCTGAGAAACGCAGATTCTCACGAACCGTCAGCGTCCCCATGACCACGTCATCCTGCAAAAAAAACAAAACTCACAGTCCAGCTCTTCTAATCTTAGTCAGCAATCCCATTCATCTTAGTCATAATATGTATTATCTTCCTGTTTTAACTGCTGAAGTCAATTTTTAGAGTTAAACATGATGTTCAGCATTTGGGTTCCTACGGAGCCCCTTATGGGACAAGGTGGTGAAAATCAGAAGGGCTTTTCACACTGTGCTTAACCCCGGGTTATCTGCGTTCTACACCGCTTTTAACCCCGGGTAAAGACGCGTTTCACACCTGTAATTTGAAAGCGGTGTTAGCACCGCATTTTACCCGGGGTTATGAAACCCTGCTCCGGAGCAGGGTGCTAACCCCCGCAATGCGGTGCTAAGTTTGTTCAGTGTGAAACGGAGCGGTGTTTGCTTGTTGCTGCTGGAAGCTTAGCAACAGACAGCCAATCAGAAATCAGCGAGCATTACGTCAAGTCGCTAACAGAAAACGCGCGTGGTGTAAACAGCAGCAGGTGAGAAGTAAGTCAACGTTAACTTCCACAATGGCTGCACAGACCTGATAAAATAATAGATATGCACATAATAAATTTAATGGCCTATTTCTACTCTGCTATTCTTTAATATTTTCTTTCTCTACCATTTTAACTTTATTACTTAAACAGAGTACGATGTAGCCTAGGTAACACTTATAATTGAGGTTTCATTTTTTTATGTATTTAGTAATATTAACTGAGCAGTAGACTACCACAGAATTTATTAATAGATTTTTGTTAATAATAGTTTATGAAAAATTAATGAAAGTGCATTTGTTTTAACAAATGTATTAGTAAATGTTGAAATTGACAGTAGCACAGATATTAACTATCCTTTCTAAAGAACCTTAATAAACTGTTACCATGTTTATATTTTGTTTAATTTGTGATAATTGAAGAAAAAATAAATAAATAAAACCAGTTAGCTTAAAGGCTATATCTCAGAAAGGTGAGTTAACCTATGCAGTACCTGCTTCATTGTTTCTATAAGATAGATAAGATTTTTTTTTTGCATCACTCGGTCTATTTCTAATCATTTAAATGTGTGTTATAATAGTTTACCTGGTGAACCACAGTGCAAACTGTGGAAATCCCGACTCCGAAGAGTTGGGCGATGGTCCTGTACTCAGCGTTGGTTGCTAGGCGCCACAATGTAATTGCGACTCTCCGTTCTGGATCAATAGCGTCTCGTAGAGAAGTGTTTGCTTTCTTAATGTGGTCTTTCAAAGCGTTTACTAAATACATAAACGTTGTTTGTGTCATGCGAAAATGGCGAATCCAGTCACTGTCAGTGAATGTGCCGTTTACAATGAAACGCCACCAGTGATGACTTCTGGGAGCGACCCATAATGATGCGGATGCGACTGTAAACAATGACGCTACTGTACACGTAAACACTAGTCTCTCGAAACTTAAAAGAAATTCAAATAAATGTTCATATACTTTGCTCCTTTGTTTCTTTCTCTTGTTATTTTGTCTTTGTTTTTTGCCTTTGTGCGTCTCATGAGGCTAAAAACGGCTAAAGACCTATGCGGCGACATTTTTTTTAAACTGGTAGCATAACTGGAAGTGGCAGGTTTGCCTGCACCTTGCCGTACGTCCAATCAGGTACAGTAACACCGCAAATATGCAAATTAGAACGTAAAACCGGGGTTTAGGAATGTGCAGTGTGAAAGGTCTGTTAATGAATACCCAGGATTAACCGCTAACCCCAGGTTTAATATAAGCAGTGTGAAACATGATTACAGATAACCCAGGATTCCGTTTATCCGGGGTTTAGGATAACCCTGGGTTAACAATTTCAAGTGTGAAAAGCCCTAGAGTGAGTGAAAAAAAAAAAACGGGGTGGGAGGAAAAATATTTTTCAGATTTTTTTGCGTTCTCTCGCAAAACCGGTTGAGTTCGGACAAACACTTCCTGTTTACTGAGCTCAGTATGTTCACAACGGAGCGGTTCGTAAGAGTTTTATACTGAACTTGAACTCAAGTGGCCCATTATAGAAATACAGTCATTTAATTGCTTATAGTTTAAGGCACGTTTTTGGAACATTCTAAAACGCTTAATGTGGATTAATGTGCTAAAACAGTGACAGCGGAGGCCCAATTCGGTATTAATAAATGGTATTCATACTAATAAAAAAATTAATATTAATACCCTTAGCATTACTCTCAATAAAGCAGTCATAAATGCAATGCAATGCAAAAGTTTTTGAAAGCAAAAATAAAACAAATAAGTCACGTAGCCTATTAGTCCCATTTTATTCAGAAATAATACTACCAGCAGGCCTACAGCGTGTTACAATTAGGGTTGCAAAATTCCGGGAATTTTCAAGACTGGAAACTTTCCATGGGAATTAACGGGAATATATGGGAATTAATGGGAATATATGGGAATTATTGGGAATAAACTGGGAATTTGCAAAATTGCAGGAACTGGGAATGTAAACGTAGATGAGAAGAAAAACTTGCAGCATAATCTTGGATAAAACAACCAGGTTTAATGCAATTTTAGTTTAATTTCTGACCTACACACTGCTCAGTCACATGCACACTACTTACTGCAGGGCTGTTAAGGCCACACACCCTACATCCACTGTACATTCTTCTATAACATGCACAGATCAAACTATCAAAATGTATGACACAGACTAATACAGACTATTTAAATTGACTAGTGTAACTTTGTATCTGTTTGGGTGATTATTATTTTAATAACGAACAGGCTGCGAGGCGCCGGCGCGATCAAATAGCTGAAATATAAAAACTGTGAAAATATATATACAAAAAATATAAAAACTGTCTTCCATACAGAAAAATACCCTGTGCGACTTATTGTTTTTCATGTTTAAAATACCAGAATGTAATATCAAAACGACTGCAAATGCAGCATTGATTTTATATAGCAGTTCAACAAAAAGGGTAATATTAAGTGACATTTTAAATGTAGCCTACATTTTAAACACATGATGTTTGTTATATTTAACAAAATAATAATAGTTCCAACAAAATCCGCAACAGAACTGGCGTGTCTCCAAGCAACAACGGTGTTTAGTTGCTGAATTAATCTGCAGCTTTGAACCATTCGGAGAGTCCGTGATTAATAACCCATTCATAACTACAACCATTTGCTTAGTTATTGAATGAATGAATGAATAAGACGACGCCTTGCTCATTAAGACAGTGACATGCCGCCACCTACTGGAACGTTTGAGAATAACTGGTTTAATGGATTACTTCATTAATTGCCTATTTTTAATAAAATATAAAATGTTGGGGAAAAGGCTTAACATGCAATTTAGAGCTTTCTGTTCATATTCGTGGCTTACCTGCTTTCCTACATTTAAAATGTATAACAAACTGTATACCGAGTTCGGCCTTTTATACCCTATTATCCCGTTAAGTTTCCTTTCTATGAGGGATACGCTTAACATGCAATTTAGCGGGTTACCTTTATATACTGAACTATTCTGGTATATAAGGTGTGTGCTGAATTTGGTCCTACAGTGTTTTACATTTTAGAATGTCCCAAAATCGTGCCTTGATGTATTTATATAATAGCCTACTTGAGTCCAAGCTCAGAATCAAACTCTATGAGTCGCTCAATTGCGAACGTGCAAGCTAGGAACCACTACAAGTTAACAGGACGTGTTTGTCCGAACTCAGCTGGTTTTGCGAGAGAACGCAAAAGTTATGCGAGGGAACGCAAATGTTTTGCGAGAGAATGCAAAAAAAAAATCTGAAAAATATTTTTCCTCCCACCCTGATTTTTTTTTTCCACTCACTCTTGATTTTTTTTCACCACCATGTCCCTTAAGGGGCTCAGTAGGTTCCAGACGTGAGTGATTCCTCACATGCTGCTGCTGCTGCACTACAATAACAGAAAAAAAGGAAATCTAGCAATTTTTGTGGTTTATACCTGCACTACATATCCAGACAGACATTTGAAGTTTGGAGGTTGTGGAGCTCCATCTATAAGAACCTCTCCAGAGAGACCAGCAGGATCCTTACGAGCAGCCAGAACGTCCAGAAACCTACAGTAAAACACACACACACAGATATATATATATATATATATATATATCTGTGTGTGTGTATAAAATAACTTGGGTATGTTCAGCTCTTACGATGATTTCCCACTCCCAGTTGGTCCTAATATGGCATTCAGTCCCGGCCTCATGATACCACTAGAGAAAATAACACAGAATTACTTCATAATTATCATCAGCACCTCTAAATAAACTAAATAAATCCAAACACGCAGGATTCTGACTGGATGAGCCTCATTCTTTTGCAAGATAATTATAAAACCTTTGTTTTGCGTGACTACGGGCCAAAAAAACAGCAGAAACAAATGTCGTTGGACCATATCAAGTCCTCACGTGTGACACCTTTACCTAACAGACTAATTCAAGGTGACATTAATCATATTTACAAGATGTGGGGTAGATAATCGGAGCACATGTATCTGATTGACATAGTTCAGATGAGGAAATAAACATCTGCAGTCACGCACACTTACACAAGCTGCTGAACACACATGGACACACACGGGTTAATGCTCAAACTCACCAGACAACCTCTGAAGAGGAGCACGCTAACTAACGATCTCTCACACAAACACTGTATAAGGGTCACGTATGCCTTCGCCAAAATGATTTTAAACAACACTGAAAAAATATTAATTCATTCATTATTTATTCATTTATAAAGCACATTTAAAAACAACCCAACGTTGACCAAAGTGCTGTACAGATAAAAAACAAAATGTATAACAATCTATAAAACAATATACATAAATTAAGAATAATACATTAAAAAACCACACTAAGAAGATGTGCTTTAAGCTTTGATTTAAAAGAGGAGAGTGATGACACCATTCGAATCGTTACCGGCAGTCTATTCCAGTATATAAAAATATATAAAATATAAATTGGCCTTACAAAATATTGAAATAATATGTATTTTTTAAACAAGAATACTTGCAAAATAATGCAAAAAGGGTCATTCTCCTAAGTGTTATTATAGTTAAAAAGTTTATTAAATAAACTAAACTAAAAACCAAACAAATAACTTAAACTTGTTTTAGCTAGATGCAAAGGCAACATTTCTCATTTTCATTTAGTTCTACTTCATGTATTAAAATAAGAAAAACTGAAATAAAAATATATAAATTTATTTATAAAAACCATGTAGACATAAAACACAAAAATGTATTAAAATGACAAAAACACTACAACATCACTAAAACTAAAACTTTAAAAATAAAAACGAGTTCAAAATATTAATAAAATTTTATTTTAAAACTCCTAAAATTAATGAAAAAGATTTCACTTCTGAAAGTATCCGATTATAGTATTTACTATATGGAATTTATGCTCATAAAAAAAAAAAAAAAAAAACTTTTTATATAAAAAAAATATAAATGATTCATGTTTTAAAGATGCACAGATAATTTTAATAAAATATTTAATCTTCAAGCAACACATCTGACGTCATTTTAGATGTTTCGTGTGAAGCACTGTGACTTTGGAAGTGAAATGTGACTGACAGATGTATGATAGATGTAAGATTGCAATTATTTTCCTGTCATGTGATTCACATTCTGTGATTCGATCTGTTAGAGACGGACAGTAAAACCAGACGCTTATCTTATTACGTATTACCGAATACGTAATGTACTCAGGTTATGAAAGTGTAAACATGCACATGTATATGCGTGCTCATCACTGAGGGCGTGTTTGCTTTTATAATAATTTATTTGCACGCATGTAATACCATGTCTGCTGAAGCACGAACAAATGCGTGACACGTTTTTTTCGAGGCAGGTCACAGGAGTTCGTTGAAACTCCATTTGCCCTTCAGTTCACACAGTCCCTCCCAGTTGCATTCCACAGCGCCTTTGAACACACGTTAACCTGCATCACGTCCACACTTATGCTCCCAGACCTACAACCTTGTAAAGATCTTCTCCATTTCTTTCTTAACTGCGAATAATTATCATGACATTCATGCAACGGCTAAACATGTCACTGTTCTTCTCGACTTTAAATTTTCAGCAGAAAGCCGAGTCAGAAAACAAGTCTTAACATGTGATCTGATGCAGTCCTACTGGTCACCGGACGAACACAAAAATAAACTGATTTTTTTAAAGGAAAATGTAAAATCAGATTTAGAATAAACCAGATTCAAAAGTATGAGTATATTACTATGAAAATGTAACAATACAAAAAAAAAACTATGTACAAAAACAAGTTATTTTAGTATCAAAAGATACTAAAGATCTTACAGTTTTTATTAATATTTAGTTTTTGTTTTATATTTTCTTTCATTGTCCCTGTAAATTTATATTTAACGTTTACGTTTTAGTAATTTTGTTCTGTTTTTGTCATTTTTATTTGTCTGTTTTTTAATGTCTATATAGTTTTTATTAATTTGATTTTAGTTTAAGTCAATGAAACAAAAATAAAACAAATTTTATAAACCCTAAAAAAATTACACAAAAAGTTTTTGCTTTCATATTTTTAGTTTTCAAAATATGACAAAATTTTAGTTCATGGTTTAGTAATTTTGTTGTGTTTTTGCATTTTTAATTTCCCTGTCTATTTAAAAACCATTTGATTTTAGAAAAGTCAATGAAATTTTCTAAACAAATTTTATAACCCTAAAAAAATACACAAGAACATGCATACAAAAAATACCCAAAATATGACAAAAACCTGTACCATGGTAACACTACAGTACTTTTGTACTTGCATTTTTAAAGTCCCTGACTATTTAAAAAACCATGGGACATGAAAACTGTGATCAAACAGCAAGTGATTTGACACCGCACCATCAAAAGAGTGAAAGACTCACTTGAGCTCGACGAGGATGTTCTTCTTCGTGACCTTCCTCTTGCACAAGGAGCCGCTCTTCATCTTCACACTGTAGTTGATGTTGTGGAAGCTCACGATCGCTCCTCGTTTGGCCGATGAGGAGGACATGCTGGTGGACACTTTTGTCCTGGACACATTGTTGTTCTGATCATCGACTGTGGTCATCTGAACGGCCGTGTCTGCCATCACACCTGGAAACCCTGAGGAAACCCTGAGGAAACTTTGAGAAACAGCAAATCATCAGCTAGATGACATGAACTCAGTAAATCATTACATCTAATATGCCTCTAATATCTGGAGGTTTTGACTTGTTTGCAGAATGTCAATGTACCTGATCAACTCTAGTTTTTCTTATGATGATGAAATATCAAACAAACCGCTTCCGTCGTTTCTAAACAAGTAAACACATTTTCGAAATGTGCAGAATAAACTCTACGACCTTCCAAATTTCGCAGTGGAAAAGAGCAAATATAATATTAATAAAACAAACGATCTTGTTTTGATCATAAATTTAGGTAAAAAACAGTTAATCGAAGATTATTGCGAGCCTGATTCAGAGAAACCTTATTTACACTCACCTGAGCCGATCTGCAGACTGCGCGTGTCCGTGGTCATTATAAAAACGCGAGTGCGCGCACGTGCAAGAGAGAGAGCGAGAGCGAGAGCGAGAGCGAGAGCGAGAGCGAGCGAGCCAGCGGGAGTGTGTGTTTTTGTGAATGAGGTTTCACGACAAAAACAGGAGGCGCGTCACAGGTGTTACAATTACCGGAGTGACTGGAAAGCCTTTGGCACATCAGGGTTTATATGCAAACATCAAAATACCACGATACCACCAGCTGATATGATTGGGAAGCTGAAATTTTAGATGCATACATAATTTGAAAGCCGAATAAATAGGCTTTCCATTGACGTATAGTTTGTTAGGATAGGACAATATTTGGCAGGGATACAACTATTTGAAAATCTACAATCCGAGGGTGCAAAAAACCTAAATATTGAGAAAATCGCCTTTAAAGCGGTCCAAATGAAGTTTTTAGCCATGCATAGTACTAATCAAAAATTAAGTTGGAATATTACAGCAAGAAATGTACACAATATCTTCATGGAACATGATCTTTACTTAATATCCTAATGATTTTTGGCATAAAAGAAAAATCGATCATTTTGACTCATGATGTTCGTTTAGCACGTTGGGAGTTAAAATTTGTTTTTGTTTTTTGTTCTGAGTTCTCCATTATAAGCCCATTTATTTATTTTATATATCTATATTATGTTTTTTCCGCAGCGCTGCAGGTGTGTGATGTGGCCACGTGAATCCTCACGTTCTGTTGTGTTTGCTGCTTTTTGCCTGTATAAAATTAATTCCTCTAAAACAAATTTAGGTATTTTAATGGGTCACAACCACATAATTTATTTGTAATTTCACATAACCTTGTCGGTTTACGGTTAATCAGGGGCGTTTCTAGGATTTTAACACATCAGGGGCTAGTGGTAGTAGGTGGGAGCTCACATCATGCTCACATAAGATTTTGTTAGACACAAGTGGTTGAACCTGGATCCTTCTAGGGGGGACCTTGTCACACTATTAACAACAGTAAATCGTAATCACTGCAAAAAGCAAACATATCAAATTATTCTAACAAAATTATAACATTACAAAAATATGTTAGACAAATAAAATAATACATTTGAAAATGTATTTATAACTGTAACAAATATATGGTTGCATGCAAAAATAGGGCCCTGTTTTTTTTTTTTTTTTCAAATTCTGTTTTCATTTTTCTGGTCTTCGTTTTAATGGTTAAATATAATTTTTATTAATCAAAATGTAATTAATCATGTGTAGTTAATTAAAACCATGAATCTTATACAATTTACCGTCAATTTATCAAAAGTTAAGAAAAATTACATGTTTAAGACCCCATGAAATGTTTTATTTTTTCTCACTTTACATTTTATTGTTACCAAATATGTTTTAGCATGATTATCATTTAAACTAAACTAAAATAAATATAAAATGAGTTATATACAAGTGTTTATACAAATAATGTCTGTACAGTAAAACAGTCTTTGAAAGTAAAAAACAACACAGGCATAAGCAGTATGCAGTAAAACTGCTTAAGTGTTGTTTTAGGAATACAATATTTGCCTGTCATGTCTATTTATTGTCTTTAAACAGCAGTTTGGCTCCTTAAAATCAGCTAATAAAAATGGTTGAGTATTGTTATGAAATATGTAGTCCATATCCAGTTGTTGCAATGTTTATTTATAGTCTCTAAAGAGCAGTTAAGCTCATTACATTTTAAAAACCAATTAATTTCATGAGGTTGACGTCACGTCAGGTCGTCACGTGGGTCGCCAGTCTTGTAAGACACTCAAAGCACAAGACGTTCGGTTAGACGTTCGATTAGCCGGTCGGTCGGACGCTTGATTTTGACACGGAGTACGCGCCATAGCTGCCTTCTAGGGGGAGAAATGCGACAGTCGTGTGGCTTAACCACTGGAGAAAATGTCTGTCTCACGACCAATTCGTACGTATTTTAGGATTGAGGCCGTAAAAAAAAAAAAAAAAAAAAAAAACACAATTTGTTGAGTCAGCTTAAAATAATTTGTTACCCTGCTGCCTTAAAATTTTAAGTTCAGTCAAGTAAAATAAGTTTAGTCAACTTGAAATGTTAAGTTGTACTGAGTAACAACTTAGATATTTGCGTTTGCTAAACTTAACAGATGGGTAAGTAACCCAGCTGCCTTAAAATTTTACGTTGATTCAACTCAAATATCACTTAGTATAATTTATCATTTCAAGTTGAATAAATTTTTTTTTGAGTTGACTGAACTTAACATTTTAAGGCAGCCAGGTTACAAATTATTTTAAGCTGACTCAACAAATTGTTTTTTACAGTGTAGGTTTAGGGGTGGGTTTGGTGTAGGACATTTCTACAAATTCTTAAAATATTGTGCAACTCGTAAAATACGTACGTTTAAGCTAAAATCGTATAAATTTGTACGAGCATTTAGTACGTATTTGTACATTTGTACGAGCAGAAATAGTGTTTAAAGAATAATATTAAAGTAAAATATTAAAGTGCATATTTTAACGCATCCGCAGCTCAAATCTGATCTGAAATTTCCGCATACGCATTTGATCGGAACCCCACGCAGCTCCCGCACTACTCTCCATTGGAAATGAATGACTTCCGGTCTGTTGCTTGTCGTCGGAGATAGTGGAAAGGCGGCTTTACGCCAAATGCATGTCCTTCTCTGACCGTAATTAACGGCTGGTACATCCTCATCATCGTTAGTCACAGGCTTGCCGCATCGTTAGTTGCAGGCTCTCATGCAACTAAAAGTGAGAGCGAAATGAGCAGATTATTGCTATGTAAAAATGTGGAACATCACAGTATTGTCATATGGAAACTATAGCCGTTTTTGAAATCATACTGATCGCATTCAATATTATATAATATTATATATTATTCAAAATAATATTCATGATAATCATATTGTTGTGGAACCATGATAAATTTTATTTTTCCAGGATTGTTTGGTAAATAGAAAATTCAGAAGTAGCATTTATTTGATGTTCGTTATTATCAATGTCTTTAATGTCACTTTTGACTGATTTAAAATATCCTTCATCAATAAAGCAATTTTTTGGTCTCAGGACATTCGTTAAATAATATGCTAGATTTTGGTTTGTTTTTCACCAAAACCTATCGTATACCCCCACACCAAAATCGTGATACTGATTAACATATACTGCCATCATATTTCATTTATTTATTCTTCTTCTTATTTTTTTTTTTTATCTGTTTTCGTGGTTCCAAAAAGGAAAGAAGGGCATTATGGCAATAAAACAACACAAGGGTGAGTAAATACATAGTTCTCATTTTTGGGTAAACTATGCCTTTAAATACGTAACTACTTCTAAATCGACACAAATGACCCATGTGCATGTAATTTTATTTTAGCTGATGTTGCCTGCTGTAGTTTCTAAGAGGATGTGAATATTTAATACATTAATTTTTATATTAAATATATATTATAGTTATATATTTTATCTATATTTTAAATGCGTTTTTATTTTTATATTTCAATTTTATTTTTATACAAGTCTTAATTTTTGTATTATTTACTTTTTTAATATTTAGTTCTTTGCCATAGAAGTATATCTGTACATTTATCTGTACTGCAGTAGACTTGCATTTGTTCCTTCAGCAAAAGCATAAGTTTTTTGTGTGTGTGTGTGTGTGTGGTGATTGTTTGAGGTTTTGCGCCTTCTGTTGACTGTGCCGTGTAACTGGCTGTGTCATTTATTCTGCTCAGATTCTCATAACATTACTACACCAAGGCACATCACGACTTATCCTCACTGCACCATTGAACTACTCATATTATTTAAAAACATTTATTTATTTGTGTGTTTTTAATTTATAATATTCATTTGCACAGAAAATAATTGTTTAAACTGTTAAAAAATTATTTACTTTAGGTATAATAATTTACAGTCCTCATGAGGTCTCAAGATAAGATGTTCAATATGTTGAACACATTTCAGCCATTTATCCTGACAGACTTGTATCATAATGCAATCTTAGCCCAGGATAAATCATAGTGTGGTTTTACTAGGCTGCTTGAAATTCCGCAAGTAACATCTGTAACATAAGATAAAATAAACATCTTTTTTGGTGTCATATATAAATATAAATATAAATAAAATCATAACATGATATTAATCCAATTACTCACCGTTTCAGTTGGAAGAATGTGTAAATCTGATGCATGTTGAGCACTGCAGATATGTAACTCTCAAGATCAGTGCTATTATTGTAAAATTACAATTATTCAGCAGTTGTTGTTCATTGAAATTAAGCTGTAATGAAATAAAATCTAAATATATGATGAAAAACAAACGGTAAAAATAAAGAAAAAATGTAAATGTTATGAAAGCTTGTTACTGCAAAAAAAATTACAAAAAAGAATATATATATTATAATTGTGACTTTCAAATTCTGACTTTCTTTTTTACAATTTCAAATTTAGGCCTACATCACACCATTTGTTTTGTCAGAATTAGGCCTACCTTTATATGTCAGCAACCGCAGGAAGTTTTTTGTCAATTAAATACATTTTCTATTCATATAAAGTAAGTTCAGATACCCGTCCGCGATCGCAGGGGTTTGGTGTCAAATACATTAAATATTCATAATCTTCAGGTACCTATCAACAATCTCAGGCAGTTTGTGTTAAACAAATACATTTTCTGTTCATATACAGTGAGTTCACATACCCCTCTGCAATCGCAGGGGTTTGGTGTCAAATAAATACTTTTCATATTTTTGTACTGTAACATCAACTATGTCTCAGCGATCTAATGCTTTTCGAAAAAAACATACATTTTATATTCATATACAGAATCTTTAAATACCTATCAGCAACTGCAGACAGTCGAACTTAATGTATTTATTTGACACAGACCCCCTACAACTGCTGACCTAAAGGTACCTAAATGACCTAAATTTATACGATTATTAAATATGTTTTACATGAAGCACCTGCAATCGCTGACAGGTATTTGTAGCTACGTACATTAATACAATTTAAATACAAAATGTATTCATTTGACACAGACCCCCTGCGATTGCTGACAGGTATCTGAAGTTACTGTTTATGAATAAAAAAAATAAATGAATAAATAAAAAGTATTTTTCTTGAAACGCATGAGATCGCTGAGACAGTACAAAAATATGAAATGCATTTATTCAACACCAAACCCCTGCGATCGCAGACAGGTATCTGAACTTACTTTATATGAACACAATACTTTATATTGACGCAAATAAATACATTTCATATTTATATATTATGTCGTTTCAAATACCTGTCAGCGATCGCAGGTGTTTTCTGTCAAATACATTTTTCTTTTCATATACAGAATCTTTAGGTACTTATCAACAACCGCAGACAGTTTGTCAAACAAATACATTTTATATTTTTGTACTGTAACATTAACTAGGTGTCAGTGGAGCACCCTCACCACCTGATGAGGGGAGATGTAAATAATTAAGAAAACGCAAGACACGGAGCTGCTGCTTCACCATCAGAGTCTCTGTATTTTCTGAGCAGCCCCCAACACAAACAGGTGAACACCTCCCGAGGGAAAACAATCAAGCAATCAGTGTATCATTCAAGGCTGAGCAGGGAACATTAATCGTCACAGATAAGACGCTATACTATGCATTTGAAAAAATACACTTCATTTGTTTCAAGTTCAGTGTTTCTGATATAATTTACTGGCATTTTTCCCTTAATTTCCCACATTTATTTATTTATGGAACCACCACATCAGCGATCTCATGTTTTTTTTATTCATAAACACCAATTTAAGATACCTGTCAGCAACTGCAAGCTTTTGTCAAAATACATTTCTATTCATGAAGTAGGTTGAAATAACCTTTGTTTTTGTTTGTTTGTTTGTTTTTTCACTTCAGGTAAGTATCATGTCAGACAGTGTGAATTCACTCACTACTACAGGGACAAATAATTAAGGTATTTTAGTATGACAGATAACTAGCTCAATAAATACATTAATAGATAGATAATATATAAAGCAGAGACAATAGGAGAGTAGTAAAGCCACTGTAAATGATTCCTAAACTGGTCTAACACTCTAACGTCAGAACAGGCAGAATGTGCACCTCAGACTAAGTACAAGTTATCAGAAGTGCATTAAAACAAATATTTAGACAAAAGATTAACAAATCTGGACAGCTGTAGGCCCACACATACATTTACCCCACTGTTACAGGTCTGATTCGTTGCTCAGGTGCATGTGGCTTCTTCACTCTACAGAGCAAACCAAACAGTTCACAGTACCTCAATCCTGGTGTTGTTATAGGCAGTCAAGTGTGACAGTCATTCCACTCTGGCCTAACTCGATCCAACACCGGCTGTCATGATTTTCTATGTTTGCCACTTTTTCTGATCTCTTAGACCAACCCCTCTTCAGCAAACAAATCATCCCTTTATAGATGTAAACATGGCGTAAATTAATTCTGCTGGTCTGACTCGGAGGACCTCTGACCACTTTTTTCCATCTTTGGCAGATCACATATACACTTTCAAGGTATGCAAGGGTTAATTTCTTGTTACAAGAGAGAAGAATCACTTGCATTAATGCCCAACCGAAGTTTTGCTTCTACACAGTGTATCTGCAGAGTGGTATATGTGGACAATTTCAGCAAACACTGCATAATCCAGCATGTTATTGTTGCAATAGAATGCCCTGAAGAAATAATCTCATTGGCAGTTGGGGGGAATCACCTCCATTGTCTGGTAAAACCAAGAATAATAGAAAATTTCTTTGTTATAAATAATAGCTTTTTTGGACACCAACCTTAAAGCCAAAGCAAACAAAAACAACTAAACGCTGTCAAACTGGAGTGACTCTGTATTGTAGAAAAACAGCCATAGAACAGATTTAGTCCTTACCAGTGTTTAATCCAAAACGCACTGGCAAACCGGGCATAAGGCATAAACCAACACTTACATAAATGAGACCGGACAAAGAACACAGGTGAACTGATACAAACAAGATCAATTAACAAAACACAGCTGAACTAAACAACTAATCACATCAGTAACTATGACAACCAATAACAAACAGAAAACCCAAAAGGGAATACAAGAACTGGCGAAAACAAGCTAAAAGTCCATTAAAAGAGAAACTAACTGTACGTATCCGTAACAGACTCCATATTGCTGTATTTTATTTACTATACAGTTCCTGAGCAAAAAGCAAAAACACTAAAAACAATAACATTCATTTTGATACATATCTTTGGTGTGCAAACTATTTGAGAACAATAACCCTGAGTATATTTAGTTCTCCACTGGATGTATGTTTATGATTTCCTTCTGCATTATGACTGTTTGAGTGGGAAATGGGATTTGGTGGATGTTGTGGGACTGTGTTTAGGTGAATTTCTTGATGAAGCGCAGCTTGAGGTAAGCGATGATGAGGAAGATGAGGGTCATGATTCCCAGAGCCAAATGATTCTGCCACAAACCCCAGGTTGAGTAATCAATGCCCTGTTCGTCCAGAAAGTCCTCGCCTGTTGAACAGCTGCAATAAGAAAAGAGAAAAAATGCATCATTGCTTGCTGGTTTTCTACACTGAAATATCATGTTGAATGAGCTCATTTTGGCACTAAAGTGAGTGATGCATGAAAATGCAATGGAGCAGCTGTAGCTTAAATTGATGGGAGGATCTTATTGGCTGTGGGAAATTGATTGAAGAGGCGTTTCAGCTGTGATGCCTCAGTGAAGCAGTATTTAAGCAGGCATTGTCTGCACTTGTGAAAATACTCTACGCTGATGTTCTTTTCCCACAAACAACAATGCAAGTGTTTTTTTTTTTTGCTGCTTCTACATCTCACTTAAACAGATTTTTTTTTTACAAATCTATTTCACAAAGCCTGTGAAATCCATGCAAAACAGCATCCATTTTTTTGTTTCTAATAGCATTTAATTTCTTCAAAATTTCTTCCCGTATTTATTAATCTCTGTTACTGCTACTTAATACGAATTCATTAGGGCTGTCAGTCGATTAAAAGTTTATGAATGGCAGTGAATGGGTGTTGAGATTTTGAAGTCCAATAAAGTGCATCCATCCATCATAAAAAGTGCTCCACTCAGCTCCAGTGGTAAATAAAAGCCTTTTGAAGCAAATCGATGTGTTTGTGTCAGAAAAATATCCATGTTTAAAACTTTATAAACCATAATCTCTAGCTTCCACTAACTTGTGCATTCAGAATGCTGAATGAGAACGCTAGAGATTGCGGTTTATAAAGTTGAAAATACGGATATTTCACAAACACAGTGATTTGCTTCAAAAGGCTTTAATTAACACCCCGGAGCTGTGTGGAGTACTTTCATTTTGTATGGACACTTTCTTGGACTTCAAAATCTCAACACCCATTCACCGCCATTATAAAGCATGGAAGAGCCAGGACATTTTTTTTATATAACTCTGATTGTTTTCATCTGAAAAAAGAAAGTGATGGCTCGAGGGTGAGTAAATCATAGGGTGAACTATCCCTTTAAAAATGTAACCTAAATTGTTACCATTTACTTTATTTCAAGTACCAAATTTTTATTTTATTATCATTTCATTTATTTCAAGTAACACAATTGTTTTTGATGATTTTTACTTTCAGTCAACTGTTAATTGTTAACTAGTCTCATGCAGTTTGATACTCACACTTCTACTAAAGTGCTGCTTATGTTCCTCATGTCACAGAAGGTGAGGTTGGTGAGCTCATTGATTTCCAAAGCCTGGAAGAACATTCATCATCATCATCATCATTATCATCATCCACAAATAATTTGTTCAAGAAAATTTGCATTAATTATAAATGAACTTAAGAAGAAGATCATGCTACAGCAAAATATTCAGACTCACAGCGAGACCGTAACGAGGAATACTGAAATACTTCAACCAGTTCAACCAGTTTGCAACACTTGGGAGATTCACCAGCAGCCCTGAGGAGAGCTGAAACACAAGCAGGAATAAAATATTATTAATTAATTAATTAATTAATAATTATAAATTATTTATAAACTATACAGAATTTTATGTTTTTAATATAGTTTATATATATAGTTTTTTTTATAATAAACAATTTTTAAACAATTATCATGATTTTTATTTTTATTATTTTTATTGTTTTACTCTAACATTGAAATTAACTCACTAATAGCCTTAAAAATCTCTGTTCCTTCATTCTTCTGTTTTCAATTTATTTTACTCTGTTCTACATTAGGTTGGATGGGGAGAGATTACAACTATAACAACTGTTGTATCTGTTAAAATAATTACATTCATTATTGCAAACAGTCATAAAAAACCTTAACCATGTTACATTCACAGCCTCATGAGGCACTAGTGCTTTATTTGCGCTTGAATGTGTTTGTGAGTGTTTGTTCACCTTCATAAAGATAAAGATGATGTTCAAGAAGATGCAAGCGATGGCCACCACCCTCTGATCAGCAGAAATGGCCAGAGTCATGGACGTGGCTGTGTGCGTCACCAGAATGATGGAGAAGAGGAAGATGAAGAACGCCGCAGGTGTCGACTTTAGTCCTGCACAGGAAACATCAAACATCAGACCGCAGGTTCCATATCAGACGAGCATGAATGATGCATTGATGAGACCGTTTGTCTGACCGATCATCCAGTAGATCACACAGCTGAAGATGATGACTGGGATGGTGCGCAGAAACAGGACATCAGACAGGATCTTGGACAGGAAGTACACCGACACTCTGTAGTAGCCACTGATGTACTCGTGCCTGAGGACACGCCCACCACAACATCATCAAACAATCAAATATTCAAATATTCAAATTACAACCAATCAACTCACTGGAATAAAATTTGTGCCAAAACTAAATCTTACTAGAAGCTTTTTTTGTGATATCAACCTCAAATTTGGAGAAGCACTTGTTTAGATTTATGGCTTTAATTTTCTCCCAGTTTTAGAGTAAAATCCAGGTAATTTACCATAGAAATATTACGTTGGGATTTTTTTACATTTATGACTGTTGTAGCGGCAGCTGTGGTCTGATCTCCTTAAAATGCTTGTTTATAATCATCAGTCGCATGTGCTCAGCAGGTTTCATGAAGTTTTGAGTTTTCCTTTATTTTACTGGATTTGGGGTAAATTCAGACAGGCCCCTTCTCTAAACAAGCCCGTTATAATTTCCCAAAAGGTAAATTTCAACATTTGTTTGATAATTATAATAATTGATGACCTAGGGAGTGCAGTGTTTCTGTCCCAAATTGCCTTCAAATTTCTCTCAGACCTTTAGGGCCCATAGAGTTTTGTTCCGACCAACCTTCGTTTACCTTGTCTAACAGATGCTCAAACTTCATCAGCCAATGGCAATGGCATGTTTTTTGAGATACACAAATGAGATACAGTTGTGGCACTCTGGACTACTACCATGCACAGTAATTTTCATACTGATAGGACAAATGGCTGCATAGTCCATTTTTATGGTTTTTCCCTGTTATAGTGCCACCAAGTGGCCAAGCTATGCAATTTTTCCCTGTGACATCAGATTGAGATCTTGCATAGGTGTTCTGAGTTTTTTTTTTTTGATAATTATTAATACTCACTCTCTTCCTGCACTAGTTCACTTCCGATCAGGCAAAAAAAAAAAACCTAGAACTAGTTCGCAAAAGTTAATACCTGAAAATTTCGAATCTGAGTTTGTGTTTTGTCCGGTGTGAGCCAAGGATTGCAACAACATAAGACACTTGACCCTGCGACTGACGGTTTATGAGTGATTTTGTACTTTTGTTCGCTGTAGCGCCCCCGTTAGGCCGATTTGGGTGAGCCTTGTTCACGTTGTAGGCAGTGTGAGTACTACCATCCCTCCAAGTTTCATATCTCTACAACTTACGGTTTGGTTTAATCGATACGCTTTAAAGGAAAGGTCCACTTCTAGAACAAAAATGTACAGATAATGTACTCACTTCCATGTCGTCCAAGATGTTCATGTCTTTCTGTCTTCAGTCATAAAGAAATTATGGTTTTTGAGGAAGTTTTTGGTGCCCCGATTTTGAACTTGCACTCAAAAAGTAGTTTAAACGCAGCTTCAGAGGGCTCTAAATGATCCCAGCCAAGGAAAAAGGGTTTTATCTAGTGAAATGATCGGTCATTTTTTTCGAAAAATAAAAATGTGTATACTTTTTAAGCACAAAAGCTGGTGTAGCACAGACTCTGGGATGCACGTCCACGATGCTACGAATTAGTGATGGGTCGTTCTTGAACGATCTTATTTTCTCCTACAACTTCAGAATCGTCCGACATTGTTGTACCTTTTTGTTTGTAAACAGTGTTTGACTTACTTGCACTTTCTTAGTCTTTGTGCATTCGCTTTGTAAACACTGGGTCTGTAGTTCTGCCTATGACCTTTTGACATGATTCAATAGTGCGTAGCGTCGTGGACGCGCATCCCAGAGCCTGTGCTACACAAGCTTTTGTGCTTAAAACATATACAAATGTTTTTTCATTTATTCTACATTTTGGAAGTTCAAAATCGGGGCACCAATGAAGTCCATTATATGGAGAATAATGCTGAAATGTTTTCCTCAAAAACCATAATTTCTTTACAACTGAAGACAAAGACATGAACATCTTGTATGACAAGAGGGTGAGTAAATTATTTGTAAATTGTTCTGGAAGTGGACTTCTCCTTTAACAAAAAAGGTAAAACAGCGATATAGGGCGATTTTGAAGTTGAGGGAGAACATGAGATGGAAGTTTTCTCAACATACCCTAACCGTCATGAACTGGAAAAAAATTAGTTCAGGCAGAGTAACACAAGACGAGCGTTTGACATTAAAAAGTATTTAAATTATATTATTTTTATTAAAATAACAATCATTCGCTAGATAATGATCGATAGATAGCTTCTTTCATTTGAAGCTGCATTTAAACTACATTTTGGAAGTTCAAAATCGGGGCACCATATCAGTCCATTATATGGAGAAAAATGAAATGTTTTCTTCAAAAAAAAATAATTTCTTTACGGCTGAAGAAAGAAAGACATGAACATCTTGGATGACAAGGGGGTGAGTACATTATCTGTGAATCTTTGTTTTGGAAGTGGACTTCTCCTTTAAGTTTTTGAAGAATGCTGATCTGTGACATTCTAAAAAAATATGCGCTATGCGCTTGAACCCCTGTTGAGTATTTTTGCACATTTTCATTTTTTTTTTTTTTTTTTTTAACTTTTTTGTTGTACATTCAGTCCTGACACAGATGTTCAAGAACCATTAATTAAACCAAACATCATGAAAATCATTCCTTTTTTTTTTTTTTTTAAAGAAAGAATCAACTCTGAATTGGCAACTCTAGTAAGTGTGTTTGTGTGTGTGTGTACTTGTTTTTGCTACATTGTGGGGACCAAATGTCCCCACAAGGATAGTAAAACCTGAAATTTTTGACATTGTGGGGACCGGCTTGTGGTCCCCATGGGTACAAAAGCTTATAAATCATACAGAATGAGATTTTTTGAGAAAGTAAAAATGCAGAAAGTTTTCTGTAAGGGTTAGGTTTAGGGGTAGGGGTAGGGTAAGGGGATAGAAAGTACAGTGTGGACAGTATACAAACCATTGCACCTATGGAGAGTCCCCACAAAGATAATAAACCAGACGTGTGTGTGTGTGTGTGTGTGTGTGTGTGTGTGTTTACTCACACAAACAGTTTCCTCTCAATGATGAAGAGATCCGCTGAGGAAATAGAGTTGAAGCACTGATTGGTGGCGATGAAGAAGAACACGCCCACCCTGAAACACACACACACACACACACACACTACTGTTAATGGACATCCAATGAAAGAAACATACACAAAGTTGTATCACAGTATAATTCTGTAATTTTATTTGAAAACATCAGGGCTGTTCATCAGATCTGAACACTGAATCACTTCTGATTTAAGCAGAAATGATTCATCACACAGTAATACTGGCTCAGCTGGATGCAAGCGTTTTCATACCTGTTCTGAATACCGCTCGAATTCTCCTTCACTCCAAAAAGTACGGCTCCAGTAACCAGAGCTAGCAAAATCATCACCCCGACCTGGAGAAACAAGACACAGATTAATATAGAAATGCTAGCTTTAACGTAAAACTTCATTATTCTTTTAATATTTTTTTATATATATAAATCTATATATTCTTTTCACACACACACATACACTATACATATATATATATATATACACACACACACTGACCAAAATTATAAACGCAACACTTTTGTTTTTGCCCCCATATTTCATGAGCTGAACTCAAAGATCTAAGACTTTTTCTATGTACACAAAAGGCCTATTTCTCTCAAATATTGTTCACAAATCTGTCTAAATCAGTGTTTGTGAGCACTTCGCCTTTGCCAAGATAATCCATCCACCTCACAGGTGTGGCATATCAAGATGCTGATTAGACAGCATGATTATTGCACAGGTGTGCCTTAGGCTGGCCACAATAAAAGGCCACTCTAAAATGTGCGGTTTTATCACACAGCACAATGCCACAGATGTCGCAAGTTTTGAGGGAGTGTGAAATTGGTATGCTGACTGCAGGAATGTCCACCAGAGCTGTTGCCCATGAATTTAATGTTCATTTCTCTACCATAAGCCGTCTCCAAAGGCGTTTCAGAGAATTTGGCAGTACATCCAACCGGCCTCACAACCGCAGACCACGTGTGACAACACCAGCCCAGGATCTTCACCTCCAAGATCATCTGAGACCAGCCACCCGGACACCTGCTGCAACAAACAGTTTGCATAACCAAAGAATTTCTGCACAAACTGTCAGAAACCGTCTCAGGGAAGCTCATCTGCATGCTTGTCATCCTTATTGGGGTCTCAACCTGATGCAGTTCGTCATCGTAACCGACTCGAGTGGGCAAATGCTCACATTGGATGGTGTCTGGCACTTTGGAGAGGTGTTCTCTTCACAGATGAATCCCAGTTTTCACTGTACAGGGCAGATGGCAGACAGCGTGTATGGCGTCGTGTGGGTGAGCGGTTTGCTGATGTCAACGTTGTGGATCGAGTGGCCCATGGTGGCGGTGGGGTTATGGTATGGGCAGGCATATGTTATGGACAACCAACACAGGTGCATTTTATTAATGGCATTTTGAATCCACAGAGATACCGTGAGGAGATCCTGAGGCCCATTGTTGTGCCATTCATCCACGACCATCACCTTGCAGCATGATAATGCACGGCCCCATGTTGCAAGGATCTGTATGCAATTCCTGGAAGCTGAAAACATCCCAGTTCTTGCATGGCCAGCATACTCACCGGACATGTCACCCATTGAGCATGTTAGGGATGGTCTGGATCGGCGTATACGACAGCGTGTTCCAGTTCCTGCCAATATCCAGCAACTTCCCACAGGCATTGAAGAGGAGTGGACCAACATTCCACAGGCCACAATCAACTCTGTGCGAAGGAGATGTGTTGCACTGCATGAGAGGAAATGGTGGTCACACCAGATACTGACTGGTCCCCCAGTAACACAGATTTAGACAGATTTTTGAACAATATTTGAGAGGAATAGGCCTTTTGTGTATATAGAAAAAGTCTTAGAACTTTGAGTTCAGCTCATGAAAAATGGGGGCAAAAACAAAAGTGTTGCGTTTATAATTTTAGTCAGTGTATATATCGTTCAGCTCAAAGGCTGATAAAACATCTGTGAATGGCTGATGTAGACAGTTGCTCTGACCTCAGCACATAAGGTTTGTGGGTTCAGCATGAGGTTCTTGAAGGTTTTCTTGAGGACCCATTTGAACTGGTGAAAGAAGGATGTGCTGTAGGTGACAGTTCTGGATTTGGGTCGTGTGCTGTAGTCCTGTCCCTGAACGATTCGCTCCAGCTCGCTTTTTGTCTCTTTGTAGCTGGCACTGTTCTTGTATTCCTCCACCAAACGATCCTCGATGCCCTTCAGAGATGAACTCAGCTGCTCCTGGTCCAGTTCTGACACACGCAAACACATTTATGATCAGTCACACAAACACAAAACACTAACATTCTCATTTCAGACAATGAAGATATCATTAACTAAAATGAACTAAAATGATTAACATTCCTATTAAAGCTGAAATAAATTCTGAATATTAGATGAAAACTTTATTATTAAAAAAAATAATAATAATATAAAATAATAATAAATAACATACATAAATAAAATACATTTTAAAATTAACATTATGTTATTAATTAAAATCAAATAAAAAATAATAAAATAAAATAAGCAGGTGATTGTTGACTGAAAATAGCTGCAAAGTGAGATGTATACTGAGAAATCATACAGAAGGGAAACTGCTGTACCTTCACTGTTGTTTAACTTGTTAAGAGCAACAGCGGTGGATTCTCCATTGATGACATCCAGAAAGAAATCAGCAGGGTTGTTATGAGGTTCACAGGTGTATCCTGACACACATACAGCAGACATCAGTATCAGGGCATGAGCGGTTGTTCACATACATATGTGTGTGTGTATGTGTTTTCATACCGATCTGACTGAAATAGTTCAGGGTGTCCTGAGCCGGCCCGTGATACACCAGTCTTCCTCCCACCAGCAGCGTGAGGCTGTCAAACAGCCGGTAGATGGAGTAGCGCGGCTGATGGATGGACAGGATGATGGTGCGACCCCTGTTCGCCATTCTGAACAAAACACAAGTTAAACAGTTAACAAAGTTAAACACACGGGACGGTTAAAACACAGAATGGCATGGTGGTTTAGGTAAATCTCACAACAATGTCAGTGTCACGCTTCTAAAATAAATGTATTTATCTTATTTATAAAATAAAAAAAATAAATAATGAAATTAATGATTTTAATTTTTTTTTTTTTTTTTTTTTTTTTGAAAAAAAAAAAAGTAAATTTAGAAATAAAATTTATCTAAAGTTATCAAATTTGTAAATCAAATGTACAAATAATTTATATAAATACATTTATACAAGATTTAAATTAAATATATATTTTTCTGGATTTGCCCCAATGTGATATTTTCATTATTGAAAAAAAAAAAAATAATACAGATTTTAAATACCAAGTATGTAAAATAAAATATTATATATGTTATAATACATATTATATTTTATTAATTAGTTATTATTAAAAGTACATTTTTTTAGTAAAATAAATAAAATATACATTTATATTTCTGTGATATTTTCATTATTTAGCACAACAGTTTAACAAAATAATATTTATTTATTTTGATATATATATCAAATTATAAAGAAAATGGTGATGAACAGCCACACGTTACTATCATATAATTAAAAAAATGTAACTGAAAAAAAAATCAAAATCAGAATACAATTTAAGTTAGGGCTACATATATAATTAAAAAAATTATTTCATATATAATTAACTGTTTTTAAGTTATAGTTATTTTACAATCAGACAATTTTCTCTATTGTCATATTTTCATTAAATCATTTAATTTTGTTAAATCAGCATAACTTAAAGGATGTAAAACAAAAATGCCATGTGTGAATAATTTCATAACTTCCATAATACATATTTATTTAAAAAATATTTTTAACAATAATATTTTAATAATATTTATATATATATTTTTAACTATTACACACCTTTAAGTAAATTCATATGAACATGTGTTTCTTGTTATTTAGGTGTGGAATAAACCAGTTTCATATAAACGCACCTCTTGAGCAGCATGAGGACTGAGTTGGCCGTACTGGCATCCAGGCCGGTGGTGGGTTCATCCAGGAAAAGCACTGGTGGATCAAAGATCAGCTCCATGCCGATGCTCGTCCTCTTCCTCTCTCCACCCGAGACGCCACGAATCATCTGCGTGCCCACCTGTAAAACCAGCCAATCAGAGCAGTTGTGAATTCAAACCCTGCCCTCTAAACTCAGTGATGAACTTCAATACTGAATTTGTCAAATTCATCATGATTCACATCACTAGATCACACAGATCAAGTTTATTTTATGTTTGTTAGACAGAGTTTCCTATATATATATATATATATATATATATACACATACACACACACACACAAACATGAATGATCATTTTTGAAAATTCATTATTGCATACTCCTCCTAGTAGAATCATGCAATTTACACCAAATTATGTCTACATGACGCCAGAATACTGAAGATTTTAAATTGCAAACATTATCATTATTTTAAATAGTGTTGCCATGCCGATTTATTAAAGTAATTGTACAAAAAGGAAACTGCAGTTCTATTTAAAGTGTGTTGTTCAAAAACATCAAAACTTTTTACATACAGAGAACTAGGAAACATGCTTAGTTTAATGAATTTTTGATGCTCAGGAAGCTGACAGATCAGACATTTAAGCTGACATTTAAGCCTGTAATACTAAGGTTGTCAACTAGATGAAGTCATAAGATAAGAAATCTTTTAAGCCTAATGCTTTTTCTACTCACTTTCCATCAGTTAGAATGACAAATAAATGAATAGAAACAGTTTATTTGTACTGTACCTTCAATATAGTTTCATACAATTATTTTACAAATGCTTATAGATCATTAAAATAATTTAAAGATTATTAAAAGTTTTATATATCCTTCCCTTTCTCTGTGTGTGTTTGTTTCACACTTCTGCTGTTCTAGAGTAACACTTTCATTGCTGTAGCTCAACAGATTGCTAGAGGGTTAAATGGATGTGGCTGCTGTGCACTGTTTTCTTGATGCCACCAAGGCCTGGGCCCGTCATCGCTGCTTACAGCATTTTTTTATTGTATGTTTTTATCTAGCTATTCTTTGGGGAGGGAAAAAACACTCAAAAAGTATTGAGACAGTAGCTTCATCTAAACTAAAAATGAGATTAGATAAAGTCTTTATTGTTTTGTCAGAATGCTAAGTTTTAAGGTACAATAATTACTAATCATTTCATTAACAAACAACAGTTGATTGTTGTTTGCTGTTGTTAATTGCTCATGTAACGTGTGTTTGATTCGTTACCCGTGAATCGGCCACTTTGCTCAATCCCAGCTCCTAAATGAGTCTCTCGATCTTCTCATCTTTTTCTCTCTGACAGATTGACTTCGGGAGCCGTAAAGCCGCTGAGAAACGCAGGTTCTCGCGAACTGTCAGCGTCCCCATGACCACGTCATCCTGCAAAAAAACACAAAACACACAGTCCAGTTCTTCTAATCTTAGCAATCCCACAATTCCCTCATTCATAGTATGAATTCAACAGAATAACAAGTTTATCTTCTTGTTTTAACTGCTGAAGTCAGTTTTTAGAATCAAACATGATGTTCAGCATTTGTGCTCCAGACATGAGTGATTCCCCACATCATGTGTCGTTGAGGGGAACGTGCTGCTCTTTTACTACAAAAACAGAAGAAAGTAAATGTTTGTGTGATTCATACCTGCACTACGTATCCAGACAGACATTTGAAGTTTGGAGGTTGTGGAGCTCCGTCTATAAGAACCTCTCCAGAGAGACCAGCAGGATCCTTACGAGCGGCCAGAACGTCCAGAAACCTACAGTAAAACACAAACATCATGATACAAAACACAGTAAATGTTATTTTAAAAACTATAATTTTTAATAAATTAATAAACTTTAAATATATATATATATATATACATATATACACACACATGTATACTGCCACTCAAAAGTTTGGGATCAGTCATTTTTAATGGTTTTTAAAGAAGTTTCTTATTCTCATCAAGGCTGTGTTCATAATACTGTGAAATGTTTTTCTATATTAATATACATTCAAATTGTATTTATATCTGTAATTAAAGTTGCATTTTCAGTCTTCAGTGTCACATGATCCTTCAGAAATAATTTTAATATACTGATTTATTACCAATGATGAAAACAGTTGTTCTGCTTAATATTTTTTGGAATCTGTGTTACTTTTTTATGAATTCTTTGATCAATAAAAGGTTAAAAAGAACAGCATTTATTTAAAATAGAAAGGTTTTCTAACAATATACACTACTGATCAAAAATTTGGGGTCAGTACAGTTTTATTCTTTCTTTTTTTGAAAGAAATTAATACTTTTATTTACCAAGGATGTGTTAAAATTAATAAAATGTGATAGCATAGATTTACATTCTTAGAAAAGATTTATATTTTGAATAACTTTTCTTCTTTTCTTTTTAACTTTTTATTCATCAAAGAATCCTGAATCACAGGTTCCAAAAAATATTTGGCAGCACAACTGTTTCCAACATTGATAAATTTATTCTAATAATAAATCAGCATATTAGAATGATTTCTGAAGGATCATGTGACACTTAAGACTGGAGTAACAGCTGATGAAAATTCAGGAAATAAATTATATCTGAAAGTATATTAAAATAAAAAACATTATTTTATATTGTAAAAACATTTTGCAATATTATTGTTTTTTTTCTGCAAATAAATGCAGCATTGATGTTCTTTAAAATACATTACACATCTTACTGATCCCAAACTTTTAAGTAGTATATATATATATATATATATATATATATAAAATAACGTGTATCTTCAGCTCTTACGATGATTTCCCACTCCCAGTTGGTCCTAATACGGCGTTTAGTCCTGGCCTCATGATACCACTAGAAAAAATAACACAGAATTACTTCATAATTATCATCAGCACGTCTTCTTTACTATCACATGATCACATAAAACTAATTAAATCCAAACAGAGGAAACAATACTGAAAAACACTGATGGCAGACAGCGTGTATGGCGTCGTGTGGGTGAGCGGTTTGCTGATGTCAATGTTGTGGATCGAGTCGCCCATGGTGGTGTGGGGTTATGGTATGACCATCACCTCATGTTGCAGCATGATAATGCACGGCCCCATGTTGCAAGGATCTGTACACAATTCCTGAAAGCTGAAAACATCCCAGTTCTTGCATGGCCAGCATACTCACCGGACATGTCACCCATTGAGCATGTTTGGGATGCTCTGGATCGGCATATACGACAGCGTGTTCCAGTTCCTGCCAGAGATGGCAAAAGTACACACACCCTTCACTCAAGTAGAAGTACTTAAGTGAAGGAACACTCATGTTTAAAAATACTCTGGTAAAAGTAGAAGTACTGACTACACTTTTTTACTCAAGTTAAAGTAAAGAAGTATGAGCTCTTACATGTACTTAAGTAAAAAGTACCCATTAGTACTGCCTGTTTTAGTGTCACGCTGGTAACCCACAACAAATTCTGGACCACCTATTTTTTGTATGGCCATCACATTAAAAAAAAAGGCTTAAAACCTAACAATGAAGCAAAATAATTAAATGTTATCTCTTGAACTGCACTTTCATTTCCATTTTCCTTTTTAGTCTCTTTATTTTCCACATCTCTCTGCATCACACTTTGTGTGTTTACTTTATTTTCCCACTAATTTTCTTGTACCTGTCCCTTTTCCCATCAGCCATCTACTGTTATGAACAGAACTGTCTACACCTTCTTGCAAAACAATCACCTCATTGTATTCTGTTTGCAATAACATAACTTTATTTTAGTTCAGTTTAAAGTATCACATTATGACCATGTGTTGTTTCATCGTAAAATTACTTAAATACTATTGATTTAGTAAAACTACATTTTCTAAATTGCCTAAATGTCAAAAATAGTACAATAATAATTACATATGACAAAATCTTTACAGAAAAATTCTTGTTCTGAACATGTTATTGCTTTATCATGAGTTGTACTTTTCTCTTATTAAAATTGATCATGTTTTTTGGCAGATTGATTAAAATCTGTTTTAATTCACAACCATAGTTTTACTACAAATTTCATGGTTAGGCTATGGTTAGTGTTGCAAAAAAAAAAAAAAAAAAACATGCTAAATTTGTGGTTACCATGGATTAACTTGGTTTTAATTTTCGTAAGGGTTGAGTTATTATCCGATCTGCTCTAGCGCCCTCTAAACTGATGTCCTTTTACATACAGCATTTTGAGTAATTGTCTTTTAGTTTAGTTTAGTTTAGTTTAGTTTAGTTTACAGTATTATTAATCCTCTGGCTGCTACTGCTAAGAGTTGCTAGCACTTAACTAAGTAAGCAAAGAAAAAACTACAGTAGCCTATTTACAGACGAAACTGATTTGCACTTGAAGTAGTTTCGCCTCTCAGATCCATGCCATTCTCGAGTCTCCCACATTGTTTACTCTGATATAAACCGTTTGGCAAAAAACGCTGAGCGCGTTGCCAGTACAGACTAACCAATTTATGATTTAGAAATTCGTAAACGAATGGTGATCCACCAAATGCAGATTAAAACTACAATAACAAGCCTGTTTTGAAAATGTAAGAAGTAGAAAGTACAGATATTTGTGTAAAAAAGTAAGGAGTAAAAGTAAAAAGTAATCCTAAAAATAAATAGTGAAGTTAAGTACTGATACCAGAAAAATCTACTTAAGTACAGTAACAAAGTATTTGTGTCTGATTTATCTTATGCCATGTATTGTTCTGCAGTGACCTGAATACCTAATGTAATCAGATGAATAAAAAGTAAGTTATGAAAGCATGCACTTGAAATGTGACTCTGGGTGTGCATCGTAAAAATTGGGTGTGCCACATTTACTGTCAGATTGATGTGCATTACTAACAATACATAGAGTTACATACCAGTGGCGGCTGGTATGGCACAGCAAACAGTTTCACAAACAGTGTTTCAAGATAAAAACAATATGATTTATTGCAATGCAGACAAAGTTAAAGAACATCTGCCTACCTGTTTATTCACGAAATCATCTCTGATCAGTTAATTTACCAGTCTCAAATTTTGTATACTTCCATGATCTGAGGATAACCATGTACAAGAAAATAAATGGGGCAAAAACAAAACAAAAAAAAAACCTGCATGTTCTTAGTTATTTATTTTTTATTATTATTTTTTTTACTTATTTGTACAGGAATTTTGCTCTTCTCTCCTTCTGGTTGACAAACTTCTCATTTTGATCCTCTTCAAAGTAGAAAAGCACTTCTCTGTTGTCATAGGCGTGGTGATTATGATCTTGAGAAGATTGACAGTCTCTGTGTCAGTCTATATATATAAAGTGTGTTTGCATCCCTTGCATTTTTTCCCCCTGCGGAACTCTCAGAATCAGAATTAGAAATTCACAACACATGCCATTATCTTGCTTCTGTGTGTAAGTAGATATATCATCTTTTAGTGACAAATTAAAGGAACTTATATCAGACCAGTCCAGTAGCATAAACCTAGCCACTGTATTAAGATATTAAACACTAGTTTGACCAACTAGCAGTCAGCCAAACAGTAAACTTAACAGTCTACTTTTTAATTTAACTAACTAAAAAAGATAGAAACTGTCTAGAAGAAAATAATTACATCAGTAACTTTCAAGACTACAGTAGTCAACATTTGAAGTGGATCAAAACCTTTCAAAGTTGTCCTTAAACCAAAATAATAGCTGTTTTTGTCTTAGGACATTTTTGATTAACTTTTGATCCACTTCAAATGTTGACTACTGTAGTCTAAGAAAACTATGTAGCTGGCCTCAGTGTTTCAGAGTTTACATATAGATCACAGTTATAAAACAGACAGTGGCGGCTGGGTCAAGTCTTCATGTACAGTACCAGAAAAGTGCTGATCAGTCACAAGTAGATGTTTGTTTCATGATGATGCTTCGGTCATCCACACAAATGGGAAAATAATTATGTACATAATCCCCTTATATGTAGCAGAAAATAGGTGGTTTATTTATTGAAATGCTACTGTAGACCTTGTTTTGTTTAGGAAACCAATAGCAAGTTCAAGATTAGGAGAAGTGAACACCGTAAAGGAGTACTGGAGTTCAAGCATTAGTAATAATATAATGTACATAAGTGTTATGTCAGCGTGATCTCATGATAATTCGTATGTATTTTACGTAAAATGTGGTTCCACAAAACGTACATTTACTGCTGCATGTAAAGTCGTTTCCACAACACAGTGTGAAGTTTCCTGAATCAGGTGCTTTCACAGGTGTACAGTTGCAATCAAAATTATTCAACCCCCTTGACCTGCAAGACATTTTGATCCAGAGAACAAAATTTAGTGAAAACAATTCAACAAAGGCATCAGTACACTATTGGAGAAAGTTTGTCATTACACATTTGAATAATTCTGAGAATGCAAGTAAGTAACGTAAGAAAAAAATAAAAAATTAAATTGGCTCTAAATGTTCATGTTCAAAATTATTCAACCCCCAAAAGTAAAATTTGGTGCAAAATCTTTTATTCTTTAAAACCACCAATAATCGCTGCTTGAAAGTGCTTGGAAGCTTCTGTCACCTCTCTACTGCAATCTTGGCCCATTTCTCGCCTGAAAAAGCTTTCAGATCACTGATAATCTTTGGTTTTCACATTGCCACTGCTTTAATCAAATTCAAGCAAATATTTTCAATGAGAATTAAATCTAGAGACTGAACAGGCCACTCAAGAACATTCTATGACTGATTCCTGAACCAAGCTTAAGTAGATTTTGATGTATACTTTAGGATGATTGTCCTGCAGGAAAGTCCATTGATCATCAGCTTCAGTCATTGCACCAAAAGCATCACAATTCTTGCCAAAATGGCCTGATACTTCAAAGAATACATGATATCCTTCATACGGTCATGTTTTCCACTTCGTGCTACAGTAAAACAACCCCATAACAGAACTGATCCACCTCCATGTTTGACGATGGAGATGGTGTTCTTCTGCTTATAAGTTTTGTCTTTTTTTCGCTGATCCACAGGTCCAAATAGTTCTAGTTTGGTCACATCACTCCATGAAACATTCTTTTATTCCATTCCAGAACTCCACAGGTCTATCCAAATGAATTTTAGCATGTAATGCATGCATTTTAGCATTCTTTTTGGTCAAGAGTGGTATTCGGCAAGATGCCCCAACATGAAGGCCATACTTGTCTAGTGTTCTTTTCATACACTGCTTTGAAATGTTTTTCCTCGTTTCATCGGGTCGTATTGCAAGTCTTTGGCTGTACATTGCAGGTTTTTCTCAGTTGCTCTGATCAAACATTTTATGATATTGTGCTTTTTTTGTTCAACTCCCTCAAAGGTTTTCTGGTACAACACATTTCAAACTAAGGAATAAGGCTGCCAGATGCGTCTCTAGGAACTTTTAATGTCTTGGAAATCTTAATGTAGCCTTTCTAATAAAATAAGACAATTTCTTCTCTATAGTTTTTGTGAGAGCTCTGTTGACTGAGTCATATTAGTGACTCAACCGTATGTATGTGTCACACCCCAAGCTAATTCTGTTTTTTAATAAAGTTTATAAAGGCTTAATCGTGTTTTAAGACAATTTTGTTCCCTACCATAAAAAATAAGTGACTTAAAATGGCAATGTTGAACAGGGGTTGAATAATTATGACACAGGTGTGATATTAAAAAATCCTCAAAAACATTACATTCAATATTGACATTATAACTTTTAATATGCCATTAAACTGTTGTAGATGCGATTTTTATAAAGTCCTGGATCTTCAGAAAAGCTTGTATTTGTAAAGTACTGCAGTCTCTGGGGGGTTGAATAATTTTGATTGCAACTGTAGATCGACTGCTTTGTTCCCCCTAAACAGGGGTTAAAATTATTACAATGTTGCTTTTTATTCATGGTGCGGTTCACTTTCACACAGCAAAGTTTCTAAACGGATCAAATGTGTTAATACAAGTCACGCGCAAGTAAACTGTCCTCTCATTGGTCAAAGTTCCACGTTTTTTCTGGGATTCCGCTCAGCTGTCATCTGTCAGGATGGAACAACAACAGCTTTGCGGGCTTATTGTTATATTTTTTTATCGTTATATTAATTTATAATTTTGAGCAGGAGTCCAGGATTCGTCAAACAGAGCAATAAGGCGGCATTATAAAATGAAAAGGTGGGCTTTGATTGTGAATGGCGCAGACAGACAACACAGGTTCATTTTAAGCAGTATTAGCAAAACAACAAAGCTACTGCTGTTCATGGAACTGTTGGAACACACCATCAAAAGAGTGAAAGACTCACTTGAGCTCGATGAGGATGTTCTTCTTCGTGACCTTCCTCTTGCACAAGGAGCCGCTCTTCATCTTCACACTGTAGTTGATGTTGTGGAAGCTCACGGTCGCTCCTTGTCTGGCCGATGAGGAGGACACTTCTGTCCTGCACACATTGTTGTTTTGATCATCGACTGTGGTCATCTGGACGCCCGAGTCTGCCATCACACCTGGAAACCCTGAGGAACAACAAACCATCAGTTGTGAGATGACATGAACTCAGTAAATCATTACATCAGGATACACATCTGCCTCTAAAATCTTTCCTAATAATGTGCTAGTTAGCAAGTTTAAACGCTGCTAAAGTAAAAAGACTCGTTACTCCATGGAGAGAAGAGAGGGGCGGGGCAAGCAGAGCTCATTTGCATTTAAAGCAGCCTCGACCAGAATGGGATAATTTTTGCAGAGCTGATTTTAGCAAGGTAAAAAGGGTGTTGTTTTACACTAACATTGAGAATTTTTAACCAAAGTATATTATAGACTTTTCATTAACACCCTAAAGAATCATATCAACTTGTGGAAAATGGGCATCCAATGACCCCTTTAATAAAACAAGTTTCAGTCTGCTTGCAGGATCTCAATGTGCCTGATCAACTAGTTTTTCTTATAATGATGAACCACTTATGCCACTTCTAAACTAGTAGTTACATAAACTTTGATGAAATGTGCAGAATCACTACACTGTAAAAAACAATTTGTTGAATCAACTTAAAATAATTTGTAGCCTGGCTGCCTTAAAATTTGAAGTTCAGTCAACTCAAAAAAAGTTTATTCAACTTGAAATGTTAAATTATACTAAGTGACAGCTTAGATATTTGAGTTGAATCAACATAAAATTTTAAGGCAGATGGGTCACTTACACATCTGTTAAGTTTAGCAAACACAAATATCTAAGTTGTTACTTAGTACAACTTAACATTTCAAGTTGAATAAACTTATTTTAGTTGACTGAACTTAAAATTTTAAGGCAGCAGGGTAACAAATTATTTTAAGCTGACTCAACAAAATTGTTTTTTATTTTTTACAGTGTACAAATTTCAACAGCCTTCAATATTGCACAGCGAAAAAGAATGTAAAATGTATGAATGCCATATAATATTAATCAAAACGATCTTGTTTTGATCATAAAAATGGGTAAATATAACTATTAATCGACGATTATTGCGAGCCTGATTCAGAAAAACCGTATTTACACTCACCTGAAGCAGAGCCGATCTGCAGACTGTGCGTGTTTGTTGTCAATGTAAAAGGCGAGAGAGAGAGAGAGAGAGAGAGAAAGCGCGTGTTTTTGTGAATGAGGTTTCATTAAAAACAGGAGGCACGTCACACCTGTTATAATTACCGGAGTGACTGGAAAGTCATCAGTGTTTGTACAGGCAAATATCAAAATACCACGGTACCACCAGCTGATATGATTGGGAAGCTGATATGACTTTATGTTTTATTAATGTCCTTTCAGGACAAATGTGACCCTGGACCACAAACCAGTCATAAGGGTCCATTTTTTGAAATTGAGATTTATACATCATCTGAAAGCTGAATAAATAAGCTTTCCATTGGTACGGTTTGTTAGGATAGAGATAAAACTATTTTAAAATCTAGAATATGAGGGTGCAAAAAAAAAATCAAAATATTGAGAAAAAAGTTGTCCAAATGAAGTTCTTAGCAATGCATATTACTAATCAAAAATTAAGTTTGGATATATTTACAGTAGGAAATTTACAAAATATCTAAATGGAACATGATCTTTACTTAATATCCTAATGATTTTTGGCATAAAAGAAAAAAAATCATTCATTTTGACTCATACAGTGTATTTTTGACTATTGAAGTGGATCAAAACCTTTCATCAAAGTTGTCCTAAAACCAAAACAATACCCATTCTTGTCTCAGGACAACTTTGATTAATTTTTTTTTTTAACCTCTTTAGATGTTGACTACTATATACCCGTTCTACTTAAAACTGGTTTTGTGGTTGTCACACCCCTGTGGACTGTATATGTTGGTTTCTTCCTCTTGTGCCATTATTTGGTTGTTCCTGTTTCCTGTCCTCCTTTAATCATCATTAGTTTACCTTGTATCACCTTTGCCTTAATTAAGTTCATCGTTATCACCTGTCTTTATAAGTTGTATTCTGTTCAGGAATATAATAAAGACTTTATCTTTGACCTTCGTCTTCGTTTGCCCCTTCCTCGCACGATACGTGACAGTGGTCCAGGGTCACAAATATATAACAATATTTTAAAAATACAAGTAGAATTTCATGAAGAATACTGTGTATTTTGATTATCAATTATACATAGCTTATTAGCTTATTTTTATATTGCAATTCTGATGTTAGACTACCCAAACTACCCTTTTTTTTTTTTTGCTTGCATGGACTATATGAAAATCAGCATTTATATAGTATACATAAGCATATCTGCTAGGTCAGCCATCAGACAAGGACTTTATGTGTAATTGAGAACATTTATTACTCATTAACATCTGGAATTATTTATTCTGATCTAGAAATGTAAAATAATAACATGAAGCAAAGAATCCATGCCACTTAAACAAAAGCATTCAGTTATGAAACAGCCCGTATTACAGCTCTGTCTCTCTTAAAAAGTTCATTTATTTCAGTAATTCAACTCAAATTGTGAAACTCGTGTATTAAATAAATTCAGTGCACACAGACTTAAGTAGTTTAAGTCTTTAATTCTTTTAATTGTGATGATTTTGGCTCACATTTAACAAAAACCCACCAATTCACTCTCTCAACAAATTAGAATATGGTGACATGCCAATCAGCTAATCAACTCAAAACACCTGCAAATGTTTCCTGAGCCTTCAAAATGGTCTCAGTTGGTTCACTAGGCTACACAATCATGGGGAAGACTGCTGATCTGACAGTTGTCTAGAAGACAATCATTGACACCCTTCACAAGGAGGGTAAGACACAAACATTCGTTGCCAAAGAAGCTGGCTGTTCACAGAGTGCTGTATCCAAGCATGTTAACAGAAAGTTGAGTGGAAGGAAAAAGTGTGGAAGAAAAAGATGCACAACCAACCGAGAGAACCGCAGCCTTGAGAAACTTGTCAAGCAAAATCGATTCAAGAATTTGGGTGAAGGAATTTGGCTACAGTTGTCGTATTCCTCTTGTTAAGCCACTCCTGTACCACAGACAACGTCAGAGGCGTCTTACCTGCGCTAAGGAGAAGAAGAAATGGACTGTTGCCCAGTGGTCCAAAGTCCTCTTTTCAGATGAGAGCAAGTTTGTATTTCATTTGGAAACCAAGGTCAGAAGCTCATAGCCCAAGGTGCTTGAAGTCCAGTGTTAAGTTTCCACAGTCTGTGATGATTGAGGTGCAGTGTTATCTGCTGGTGTTGGTCCACTGTGTTTTTTGAAAACCACACTGCACCCATTTACCAAGAAATGTTAGAGCACTTCATGCTTCCTTCTGCTGACCAGCTTTTTAAAGATGCTGATTTCATTTTCCAGCAGGATTTGGCACCTGCCCACACTGCCAAAAGCACCAAAATTTGGTTAAATGACCATGGTGTTGGTGTGCTTGACTGGCCAGCAAACTCACCAGACCAGATCTATGGGGTACTGTCAAGAGGAAAATGAGAAACAAGAGACCAAAAAATGCAGACGAGCTGAAGGCCACTGTCAAAGAAACCTGGGCTTCCACACCACCTCAGCAGTGCCACAGACTGATCACCTCCATGCCACGCCGAATTGAGGCAGTAAATAAAGCAAAAGGAGCCCCTACCAACTATTGAGTACATATACAGTAAATAAATATACTTTCCAGAAGGCCAACAATTCACTAAAAAAATTTTTTATTGGTCTTATGAAGTATTCTAATTTGTTGAGAGAGTGAATTGGTGGGTTTTCGTTAAACGTGAGCCAAAATCATCACAATTAAAAGAACCAAAGACTTAAACTACTTCAGTCTGTGTGCACTGAATTTATTTAATACACAAGTTTCACAATTTGAGTTGAATTACTGAAATAAATGAACTTTTCCACAACATTCTAATTTATTAGGATGCACCGGTTTAATTTGCATGAATTTATACAACATTTTATTCCCCCCAAAAATGTAAAAAATATATGGTATTTTCTGAATTATGGTGTGACAAAATGAGAGACACACAATTCCCTTTGTAAAAACATCTGACTCTAATATGTGAAAACAAACAAAACAACTAAATTTTGGACTTCCGGACTTCATCCGGTGTTTACATTTTTGTACTAGAAATATATGCAAATTAGCGCATATTTCGTTAAATAGGGGAGCACGGAGCACAAACTAACACTTTTTGAATTCTCTGTTTGTGTAAATCTGTGGGGTTGAGAGTATATTTTTTATCCACGTTAATTTCACACTTGTCTAGTACAAATATGTCACGTTTTTCGTAATTTACCTCAAAAGAAAGGAAGTGAAAAGTGACAACATGCCCCATATGTGAGGTACATTGTAACATGTGAGGGGCACGTTGTAACATGACCATATGACAGCTTAAAATGTTATCTGATCGAATGAAAAAAAATATACACGTCAAACTAAAATATTTTGTCAATAAAATAAAATGATTAACTTTTTCAAATAAAATAATGGCGATTTTTAAGAATAAAAAAATATATTATTTTATATATAATATATATAAATTTTGAGGTTGACAATGAACATATTGCAACCATGCGTGGGACGGCCGTGATCGCAAAACACAGCTATATAGTATAGTTCAAACAATGTGCGCAAATACATGAAACACATTAAGACATTCAGAAAAACACTTCCCTCCCTCCAAACACAGCTCTCATAGAACACGAGACACATAAACGAGCCAAAATGCTTTACATTTCTTGAAATAATAATTTCTCAACATTAAACGTTGATTGTCAGTCTTTATTCACCTGTTTCTTGTGGTTTCTTTTTCAAATCCATAAAAGTAAATAGTGAAAATTTCATCGCTAATGTCATAGAATAGCATAGTTTAATATACCGGAGCAGATTGTAATGCAGTGTTACAACGTTCCCCATCAGCACGACTGGAATATAAAACTGGTTTGTGTCTTCCGCTGGTTTGCCAAGCATTAATAAACTATCTAAACTGACAAATAACAGATTGGAGATAATAAATATTAAATATAAATATTAAAATAATAGCAGATTTGTCTCATTTTAAATGAATACTAAAAATGGGGAAGAAACATTTACTTCAGACAGAAATGTACTTTTCCTATGGTAAAATAATATTTAGCATATCTTCAAAAGGCTTTTGAATTTTGGCGCACTTTTTTCTCTGTATAGTGTTGCTATGGCAACAAGTAAATACCGTAAATTTGGTTATGCTGGCGTGTGTGGAAATATTTAAACCACGTGTGTTACAATTAACCCTGCCTTAGTTTGTGCCCCGCACACCCCTAATGCCTCATTTGCAGTGTTGGGGGTAACACATTACAAGTAACGCAAGTTACGTAATAATGTTACTTTTTCAAGTAACTAGTAAAATAACGCATTACTTTTGAATTAGAAAATATCTGAGTTACTTTTTCAAATAAGTAATGCCAGTTACCTTTTTCCTATTTATTGACTGACAAGTCTCCTGTCGGGAAATTGTGAGTAAACATGATGTTACTGTATTCTAGACTAAATGTTAACATGCATTAATTCATCTCACTCACAAAAAAACAGATTCAGTATTTCTCGAAATGAATAAAAACAGTGAAATCCAAACTCAGAATATGACAAGCCTGCAATAATTAAATATGTTAAATAAAACAAATATCCTTTATGTATTTAATCACATTTTATTAACCAGCATCTTCGCTGCTGATCTTTAATGATGCAATTCAACCATACTAATAAGCAAAAATTACTATTCATTTCTATTTTGGTGTAAAAGGGCTTTTACATTAGAATTGTTTTATATTAAAAACAAAGAAGCAAGCCCCGCCCAGATTTAAAAAGTAACGCAAAAGTAGCGCAATGCATTACTTTCCATAAAAAGTAACTAAGTAACGTAATTAGTTACTTTTTCAGGGAGTAACGCAAAAGTGTAATGCATTACTTTTAAAAGTAACTTTCCCCAACACTGCTCATTTGCATATGTAAACCTAACATTTTAGAAAACTTGTCATACAAAAAAAGTTTGCAATTATCAATGTAATCAATCAACTGGGAAAGTAAGGCGATAACTATTAGTTAATTTTTTTTACTATATTCATCTGCAGTGTCTCGCCTTTGAAGATGTAAAATGTCTCTCTTATGTCATTCTGCATGCAAATGCACAATGATGGCTGTCACAGAAAAAGAGACTAGAAACCACATGATGGTACTGTACATTGTCTCTCCTGTGTGCTGTTTATATGCATTCATTTTACTAGAGTGTTAGTCAGGTATTATTTTGCTAAACATGAACGTGACAGCATCCTGGCAAGCAACCGTGTGTCTCTCTGTGTTTAGGTTTCACATTATAGCCAGCTTCAGTTCTGTCTCTATCTGTCGCCACACACACACATAAGAGAGTCCCGCCCACATACACGTACAAGGAAAAGAAATGGTTGTAGAGTCCCTTTAACACCATTGTTCTCCATGCAAATGGCAGATGAACTGGACTCCCACGAGTGCTCAGTTTGCCTCTAGGAATTGCAGGAAAACAGCTGACTTTGGTGTAATCAGAATTTCTTATGTGGGAAAGATCTGGAAAAATACATGGCTTCTGTGTCAGATCTAAGTGAATCTGTTGCTATTCTTGCAGAGCAACTGGAGAGGATAGACCTTCAGACGGACCAAGCTGAGAATGTGGAGTGCGACTCTTGCACTGGTAGGAAAGAGAAAGCCCTCAAGACATGTCTTGTGTGTTTGGCATCTTACTGCGAAACTCACCTCAGGCTCCACAACGTCCTGAATGTGGGGAAAGCACACTTACTGGTGGACGTCACTGGACAACTCCAAAGGAAGATGTGCTCCCAACATCATAAGCTCCTGGAGGTTTACTGCCGAACTGATCAGCAGTGTATCTGCTGCCTCTGCATGCTGGACACGAATCACAAAGGACATAACATGGTCTCGGCCGCTGCGGAGCGAGCAGAGAAACAGGTAAAGGTGGGGTAGGTTGGAGTCCAAAGAAGTACAAGTTTTTAATATGCAATGCATAAACAAGCCTTTTTTTAAACTTGTTTGGGAACAGCCAGATGCAGTTTGGTTCATGGACTTGGTTTTACAACTACAGAGCACATGTTACTTAAAAAAATTCTTGAATGATGTTGTCCAATGATTCCCAGAGGCAGCTGGAAAAGTCCAAGCAGATGGTTACGGATCGAGAGACTGAGCTGAAGGAAATCCAGTTAGCATCATACACCCTTAGGGTAAGTTTGTGGCTAATTAAAAAGTCAAATATTGTCCCAAACAAGTCATTTTAACTCATTACAATAAAATGACTTAAAATGACTTATACTTTTAAGTTGATTTAACTTAAAATTTTAAGAGAGAAGTCCACTTCCAAAACAAAGATTTACAGATAATGTACTCACCCCCTTGTCATCCAAGATATTCATGTCTTTCTTTCTTCAGTCGTAAAGAAATTATATTTTTTCAGGAAAACATTTTAGCATTTTTCTCCATATAGTGGACTTCTATGGTGCCCTGAGTTTGAACTTCAAAAATGCAGTTTAAATGCGGCTTCAAACGATCCCAAATGTGGTTGTAAATGATCCCAGCCGAGGAAGAAGGGTCTTATCCAGCGAAATGATTGATTATTTTCATAAAAATAATACAGCAGATTATCTGTAAATTTTTGTTCTGGAAGTGGACTACTTTAAGTTCAGCAGCTGCTTTAAAATTTTAAGTTAAATTAACTTAAAACTACAAGTCATTGTAACTCATTACAGTAAAATGAGTTAAAATGACTTGTACTTTTCAGTTGATTTAACTTAAAATTTTAAGGCAGCTGCTAAACTTAAGCTTTTAAGTTGAAACTGGTGAAAACATTTCACAGTGTATAGTTAAGCCATTGGATGACTTACCAAAGTAAGCTGAAACTTAAACAATAGAAGATGGGAGAAGGACCTTCGTGGTGCAGAAAAGTTACACACTTCACCCAAAACTAGAATGAGATCAAGAACTGCACAAAATTCTTAAGTACATCTGGCTTTATATCCGCTAACAGAACCTGACTCAAGCCACGGAGGAAGAAGGTGACAGGATCTACACTGAACTGCTCAGATTTATACAGAGAAGCCAGAGAGAGATGATTACGCTGGTCCAATGTCAGATGACCACGGAGTTGGACCAGATTCAGGGACATTTGGAAGGTCTGGAACGGGAGATTTCAAAGTTGAAGAGACAGCAGTCCGAGCTGGAGCATCTTTCACATACTGATGATCACATCCATTTCCTCCTGGTAAAAGCACTTGAAGAAATGCATTATTATAGTCTTGAAACAAAGCTTGCATGATCAACAAAGGGTATCATCAAAGTCTTTCAGCTAATGGGGTTGGCGCTTATGTTGTGACTCAAGCTTAGAGCTTTTATCAGAGGGTTGCATGTTTGATCCCGCGAACTGCTTTGGTAAAAGTGGCTACCAAATGACTAATTCTTAATCTGTTGTAGATCTCTTCTTTTCTCTCCTGATTATCTCCAAATCTTGTAGGAGGTCCAATCCCTCTGGCCAACTTCTCAGTGTAATGACTTCCCCAGTCTGACCACTAATCCACAGTTCTGTTTTGGAGAAGTGATCAAGTCCCTCGCCTCATTAACAGCACATATACAGGAAATTTGGAGACTGGAAATGGCCAGGATATTCTCAGCAGGTAAAAAGTCATGTTTAATGAACAAATTTGGTCCATCTAAGTCAGGGGTGTCCAAACTTAGTCCTGGAGGGCTGGTGTCCTGCAGAGTTTAGCTTCCACTTGCCTCAACAAACCTGCCTAGAAGTTTCTAACGTGTCTAGTAAGACCTTAATTAGCTGGTTCAAGTGTGTTTAATGAGGGTTGGAACTAAACTCTACCGCAGTGGTTCCCAACCACGTTCTTGGAGGCCCCCCAGCTCTGCACATTTTGCATCTCTCCTTTGTCTGACACACCTATTTCAGGTCTTGGAGAATCTACTAATGAGCTGATGATCTGTTTGATTAAGGACACATGGAAAACATGTAGTGTTGGGGGGCCTCCAGGAATGTGGTTGGGAACCACTGCTCTACAGGACACCGGCCCTTCAAGACCTTGGCTGGACACCCCTAAAATAAGTGGTTGCCTGCAAACCATTTTTATTCCGAAGTATGGGACCAGTTTTTTTTTTTTTTACACTAATGTCCTACCTGGACTAGACCTTTGTGGTCAAAATTTCCAGTCATCCAAAAGCAACAAATACAGACTATTTCGAACTGATACAAACCCATTAGCTAACTTGGGATGAGCAATTGGTAAGTGGACTGAGGTTGAAAGTATGATATGATTAGCTCCAAATAGAATCTGTACCTACTTGAGAAAGAATACCTTGGAGGCCCTAAAGAGATGGAAAACTTGTATTTTAATGCTTGTGAATTCTCTCACAACTGTTTGCATTCCCCCCAAGAAACTTTGCATTCCCTTACAAACTCCATGCAAAGTTTTACATAGAAATGCAAAAGTGTGTAAGTCATGCGCTTAACATATATCAGTGTGTGTTTAACCATTTAGCTGCTGCATCTCTAATGTTAAACCTTAAGAAATGGCTATTGTCAAGTACCTGGGAAAGCAGGTGGGGGCTTGTCCGGGATATCCAGCCAGCTGCTGACAATATTCCTCTCATCTTATATCCCATTCCTTATCTGTGTCACTTCAGGACAGTGGTAGTTAAATCTGGCCCTTGATAGCCACTGTCGTACAGAGTTCAGCTCCAACCCTTATCAAACACACCTGGGCTGCATTTCCCAAAAGCTTTGTAACCCTACGTAGATTGTAGAACCATTGCCACCAATGGTCTCTATGATCTACTTGGCTTACAAAGCTTTTGAGAAACACAACCCTGTCTTGCCTGAGGGCTTGTCTGCTTTTGGCTCAAATGTACTCATGTATCTCATCTATATCTAAATCACTTTAGGACATTAGTGGTTAAATATGGGCCTCGATAGCCACTATCCTAGAGTTCAACTCCAACCCTAATCAAACACACCTGGGCTGTGCTTAAAAGCATTGTAACCCCAAGTAGATTGTAGAACCATTGACACCAATGGTCTCTACGATCTACTTAGCCCTGTCTTGCCTTAGGGACTCTATAGTACTTGGGATTTACAAAATCTTATGTGTCAAACCTTGTGAAAAGGTCTGCAGATTCCCAAGTAGCCTAAGTCTCGTCTTGCGGGGGCTCGTCCGGGATATCCAGCCAGCCGCTGACAATTAGCGTCTGCTTTTGGCTCAAATGTCTATTTATGTTACTTGATCCCTTCTTTAACAAGCATTTTGAAAGCGGGGTTTGTAACAATTGAAATGCAAATCTCATATCTCATCTATATCTATATCACTTTAGGACATTGGTGGTTAAATCTGGCCCTTGATAGCCACTATCCTACAGAGTTCAGCTCCAACCCTAATCAAAACATCTGGGCTATGCTTCTCAAAAGCATTGTAACCCCAAATAGATCGTAGAACCATTGACACCAATGGTCTCTACGATCTACTTAGCCCTGTCTTGCATTAGGGACTCCATAGTACTTGGGATTTACAAAATCCTATGTGTCCAACCTTGTAAAAAGGTCTGCAGTTTCCCAAATAGCCAATTTCTTGTCTTGTGGGGGTTTGTCCGGGATATCCAGCCAGCCACTGACAATAAGTGTCTGCTTTTGGCTCATATGTCTATGTGTGTTACTTGATACCTTCTTTAACAAGCATTTTGAATGCGGGGTTTGTAACAATTGAAATGCAAATCTCATATCTCATCTTTATCTATCACTTTAGGACATTAGTGGTTAAATATGGCCCTCAATATCTGGCCAGCTCCAACCCTGACCAAACACACCTGGTCTGCATTTCCCAAAAGAGATCGTAGATTGTAGAGACCATTGGTGGCAATGGTTCTACGATCTACTAAGCTTACAAAGTTTTTGACAAATGCAGCCCTGTCTTGTCTTAGGGGCTCCATAGTACTTGGGATTTGAAAAATACTACATGTCCAACCTTGTGAAAAGGTCTGCAGATTCCCAAATAACAAACCTCTCGTCTTGTGGGGGCTCGTCCGGGATATCCAGCCAGCCGGTGACAATAAGCTGTATTCCGTTCATGTTTTGTTGATCTGTATTTGTTTATTCTGATTAACCTTCCTTTCTTTAGGTCTAGTTTTGTTTATTTTCAACAAACACACCTGGGCTACATTTCCCAAAAGCATTGTAACCCCAAGTAGATTGTAGAGACCATTGCCACCAATGGTCTCTACGATCTACTTGGCTTACAATGCTTTTGAAAAACGCAGCCCTGTCTTGCCTTAGGGGCTCCATAGTACTTGGGGGTTTACAAAATCCTACATTTGTCCAACCTCATCGAAAAGTTCCGCAGTTTCCCAATAACTAACTTCTTCTCACATCTTATGTCTCTTTAGTGACCGCAGAAAAGATCCTACTGCCGCAAGAGCCCAAGACGAGGGAGGACTTTTTACAGTGTAAGTCATTCCACCTTTTCATTCAAATTTAAACAAACCCAAATCTTCACAATGAAAGCTGAAGGTACAATAGAAAAAAATCCCAATCCCTAGAGATTAATCTTAGTACTTGTTTTGTTAGCTAAGGATACTTTGTTCACATTAAGTTCTGTTTTACATAATAAGACAACTTACCTAGTTGCAGAGATCCAAGTAAGCATGCACACACCAGTCTTGGTTTGCTTTGGGCCAAAGGCAGGCTTTACCTGGGTCTTGCATTTTCTCCCATTAGTTCTGGTTCCCTTGAGTCTGGACCCAAACACAGCTCATAGGAACCTTTGGTTAACAGAGCAGAACCGGGCTGTAGCTTGCAGTCTTGAGCCCCAGTCATACCCAGAACATCTGGACCGCTTTGACTGGTGGGCCCAGGTGCTGAGCAAGGAAAGTCTGATAGGTCGCTGCTACTGGGAGGTGGTCTGGACCGGGCAGTATGGCGTTGACATTGCAGTGTCCTACAAAGACATCAACAGAACTGGGCAAGGAGATGACAGTGGGTTTGGGTATAACAGGCACTCCTGGAGTCTGGACTGTTCTATATTGAGGTACGCACTAGCGCACAACAACGAGGAGACGGAGATCAGCGTACCCCTGTCCCACCGGATCGGGGTGTATCTGGACCACAGGGCAGGACTGCTGTCCTTCTACAGTGTCTCTAATACCATGATCCTACTTCACAAAGTCCAGACCAGATTCACCAAACCTCTATATCCAGGATTTGGGCTCTTTCAGGGCTCAACTGCTAAATTTTGTGAACCGGACCAGGGTGGATCACCGCAAGTAGTTGACAGAGCCCAAAACAACAAAACATGGAAAATTCAAAGACGCTTTATAGTAGGTTGTCGGCGACGAAAGCCTTGATACCCATTTACCACCATTGTGCTACGGGTGTCCCGAGTTCGAATCCTGGCTCGAAGACACTTCACTTCCTGTCTCTTCTACACTGTCCTTTTGAAGTCAAAAAAACAATTTGATGGTTTAGAGAATCTGTTTGTAAAGCACTGCACTTGTGTTCTCCATTTACATTTGTTTTATATTTCATTTTTATGACATTTAAGGCAAAAGTGTTTTAGCTTCACATGTAGGACAGCTTCTGACGACATCTCTTGATGGTAAACACTGTTCAATGGTTTGCATTTTAGGGAAAGATCGCCCAAGAATCAAAATTCTGTCATTATTTTCTCAACCCCAAGTTGTTCCAAGTCTATATGACCATTATTATTTCACAGAACACACAGCTGCTCTTTCTCAGCTCTTGAATTTCACACATTCACATTTTCAAACTCGTTGCACAGGTTTGAGATCAACGAAACCAAACGCCACCAATTCTGTGGTGGTTCTGTAAATAAACAAACCACCAAGTTTGAATATGCAGATGCAAAAATGCAAAACGACTTAAATTTGGGTCATTTCCTCAAAGAAAGCATCATATGGCTTGGAATGTAACGTCACTTGTACAACACATTTGTGATGTTGTTTTGTCCTTTTTGGAGCTTAAAAACCCCTAAACTCAATAAAGACTTCAACACAGGCAAATGTTATCTCAAGGTGCTTTTAATGGTCAGCTAATGAACCAAAAAGATACAGATCATGCAGCGTCTAAAAAAAACTAAAAAAGAATGAGTGGAGAATTAACGAGTATAATATACCCAGGACTTCTTACAGTTCACAAACCACTTTTTTTAACCAAGCAAAGCTTGGAATTTTGGGAGAACGCTCGTGCTTTGACACAGTTGCCAGATATTTAATCACAGGTGTTGTTTCACTCAAAGCTGGAGACAATATCGGCAGCTAACTACCCGGTAGTCATCCAGTCATTTCCGCATCACAACTAATATAGCTTCTGGTTAGTAACTGGTTGTTTTCCAAATAAAACTGCAAGGCTTATTAACTTATCTAGAATATTTTCCTATTCACAAACTTTTAAGTCCAGAGTGGGGGAACCAAAGCAGGTGATTTTAACGTCGAAACCTAAAGTAATGGTTCAGTAAAGTCAGAATTGAGCTTGAGACGGAGGTGTTAAGACTCTAAATGTGCCTGGGTGAAATACTCAAAACAAAAAACCCACACAAATGTTAAACTAACATCTTAAAGCACTCAAAATTCCCAATTAAAGAGCGTCTTTCATCCCACGTGAGCGGAAAGGAGACTGTGGACAATTGAATATTTACAAATATACATCATTTAGTTCCTTCACAATACTTCTCAGAAATCGCAATGAAGGTGATTGGTTTACAATGCCGAATTTCACTTTATTTGAAGCGTTTTGGAGCGTTGTGGGAAACCACATTGCGTCGAAGAGCATCTTGAACCAATTTCCCGATTAAAGTGCACATGGATGAGAGATGAGAGAGGGACACGTGGAGAAGAGATAAAGAGAGATAAATACAGAGAAAAGAGCGTCACTCTCCGGATCGACAGCAAGCCCTGAAGCCGCACTGCAGATTCTGACATCCGCTGGCCTTGTCAGCATGAGGACCTGCAGAACCAGAGAAATTTAAGTTAGAAACACTCAAAATAAAGAGGCAGAACTCAATTCATGCACTGAGGAGCTGTATTCTAGAGCAGTGGTGGGATGCAACCCAAATATGGATTGCAGGATGGTTTTAATGGGTTGTGGAGAGCAGGGAAAAGACAGAAAACATGCTAAATGTAAATAATGAAACACAACTAGTCTAAGAGCTGTTATATATTAAGTCAAATAAAGACAGCGTTCTTAATAACCCACCCTTTACTTACCAAGATGCCGTCATACTTGGGTTTGGACCTCATATGTGGAATTGTGTGCATTGCAGTCATTTACATATCATACATGTATTACACTCATATAACACAGGGATTCACAAATGCTTTTGTCAGCCAAGACATTTTATGAGTATATACACTACCAGTCAAAGGTTTTTGAACAGTAAGATTTTTAATGTTTTTAAGAAATCTCTTCTGCTCACCTGCATTTATTTATCCACAGTACAGCAAAAACGGTAAAACTTTGAAATATTTTTACTATTTAAAATAACTGCTTTCTATTTAAATATATTTTGAATTGTAATTTATTCCTGTGATTTAAAAGCTGAATTTTTTGCATCATTACTCCAGTCACATGATCCTTCAGAAATTATTCTAATATTCTGAATTGCTGCTCAAAAAACTAAATATTAATATTATGTTGAAAACAGCTTTAGGTTTCTTTGAAGAACAAAAAGTTCAGAAAAACAGCATTTATCTGTAATAGAAATCTTTTGGAACATTATACATGTTTTTATCATCACTTTTGATCCATTTAAAACATCCTTGCAAAAAAAAAAAATTAATTAAAAAAATATTTATTTATTATTTTAAAAATGATACTGACTCCAAGCTTTTGAATGGGATAGTGTATAATGTTGCAAAAAACATTTTATTTTTTCAATCCCGAAAAAAAAGTAAAAAAGTATTCAACTGTTCTAAATATTAATGATAATAATAACTATAATAAAAGTAGTAAATGTTTCTTGGAAATCAGCATATTAGAATGATTTCTGAAGGATCATGTGACTGGAGTAATAATGCTGAAAATTCAGCTTTGAAATCACAGAAATTAATTACATTTTTAAAGTATATTCAAATAGAAAACTGATATTTCAAATAATTCAAAATGTTACTGTTTTTGCTGTAGTTTGGATCATATATATATATATATATATATATATATATATATTTTATTTTTTTTTTTTTTTTTTTTATTTTAGTATGTACAAATATTTTATATATATGTAAAAAATATTTGTACATACTAAAAAAATATTTTCAATTTTTATTAAATATCATATTGTTAGAATTATATATTTATTTTTATTTTTATTATTTGTAATAAAGTCAAATAAAAAAATAATGACTAATGTTGATTAATGTTCTTTTTTTTACTTTTATTAATTAATGAAAATAAATATTAAAATGTGGTGTTGTTTTTTTTTTTTAAATCAAAACCATCAAAATGAAACATTTCGTCACACTTTAGTTTGTGGACAAATTCTCATTATTATCACTTTTGCCTCAAAGTCGTCAATTTGCTGCTTATTAGTAGTTAGAAAGGCAGTTACGTTTTGAGTTAAGTTTAGGTATGGATTAGGGTTGTGTTAAAAGAAAAAAAAAAATTGACAAATGATTTTTTTTTTTTTTTTTAAATTAGACTACTAGAAAACTGAAATAAGTTGAAGCTGAAGAACGAAAATTACTGCATTAAGTCACATTAAGTTAAGTTAAAATGTACAGGGTAGGGTCAAGGGATCTAAAATATAGTCATGCAGAATAAAGTATTACGACATGACAGAACATTTATCATTATGTGTATGTGAGTTATGTTTATTGTTATATGGCTACCATCATAATTATTTATTAAAAGTTTTGTTTCATAAGCAGCAGCACAGTTTGGACATTCTTTATTAATGTAGTTCGTATGGCTGAACTCTCGTCTAAAATCTGGTATGAATCAATGTGAGTACGTTCTGTCTATGTGTGAGTGTGTGTTACCGTTAATGTTATCGCAGTAGTAAAAGTGCTCGATGTTGAGGGAGGGGCAAACGGACACCAGATCCTGAAGCCCCGCCCCCGTGATGAGCAAACAGCCGGAGAGATTGAGATGCACCAGCAGGGGGAGTCCTCCACGCTGAGACAGACACCTGCAACACACACACACAAACCTTCACACTGTTTCCTTTGTGCATCATCACAGTGTGTGTGTAATTTCAATGAAAAGTCAAGGTTTCAGAGTAGCCTGAGAACGTAAAAGCATCATGACATCTTTACCAATGTTTTATATGATTTAAAAAGTTAATTTATTATTATTATTATTATTATTATTATTATTATTACTACTATTGTTTTATCACCAGCGTCTTTACCTAAAACTATTAAAAATGTTTTCAATAAAAAAAAAAAAAAAAATTATATATACATATATACATATATATACACACACACATATATATATATATATATATATATATATATATATATATATAAATAAAAAAATCTCAGATGTGGAAAGTGAGTTCAACCTCCAAAAAAAATAAAAAATAAAAAAATAAAAATAAACAAATGACTGTAAAAATACAATAATACTAAAATAGCAAAATATTTTCTTTTTTAGTAAGTGTTATATTTTTAGAAATGTATATTTATTTGAACTTATTAATTGTAAAAAATAAAGTCACATCAAAATATTCTTTGATTTTAATGAATAATTTCTTTAATTTAAGTTAACAAATATTTTTTTACATTTATTTATTTGACAATTTTAATTATTTATGAAATAAACATTTAATAAATTACATTAAGTTTTACATTTAATTAAAAATAAAATACATCTTTTAATTAAAACCACCAAAATAAAACATTTTGTCACACTTTAATTTTGCAGACCAATTCTCACCATTAACTATTAAATGAGTTAAGTTAAGTTAAGTTGAGTCAAGTTAAGTCAAGTTAAGTCAAAGTGGTAAGGTTATGTTAAAAAAGGAAAAATGTTATATGTACATTTTTTTTATTAAATTAGACAATTAGAAATCTGAAATAAGTTCAAGCTGAAAAACAACAATTATTAAAACTAAAACTGAAATAAAAGTATAAAGATAAATATAACTATTTAAAGAAAACAAATGGTTTAATATCCAACGTTATTATTGTTTGCTAAAATTAAAACTATTAAAAATTGTTTTCATTAATTGAAATAACACAAACAAAAAATTAAATAAAAATATCAGATTAAAAACTTGAAAAGTAGTTTTTTAAAAAGAAGATTTTAAATTTTAAATATTGCCTTGGAAATTATCTTAAATAAGTTTAAATTCCAAAATAATTAAAGCTAAATTAAAAATAAATTAGAAATATTTATATAAAAACTAATAAAAAAATAAAAAAATAAAAAAATAAAAAAAAGACAAAAGCACAAACTGCTTAAAATATAAACTGAAAAAAAAAAAAAAAAAAAAAACAATATACGAAATATAAAAACAAAGCTAGAAATATTAATAAATATTATATTAATAAACATATAAGTATTAAAATACAAAAGAAAAATCACTCTCTATACATACACATAAAAAATATTGTTAATACCTGACCTAAATAATTGCTTTGGAAATCTGATCATTTTGACTTCAGTGAAAACTTCAGAGCTACGTCTTGTTTTAATTTCATTTTACTTAAACTTTTTAAATAAAGGAATGTGTTTAATAGCATACTTTTACTGATGTATCTTACTTCTTTAAAGAATCATGAAATTTGTGTTGTATTATGACAAAAACTGTTTGTTTTGTACCTCAGGCCGAGATCCGTGATCTGACAGCATCCAGACAGGCTGAGGAACCTGAGTGCTCGATAGGCTCCTGATTGGTCAGTCCTGTTGTGATGCTCAGGGCAAGACTCGCCCTCAAATGAGCATTTAGTCCGAAACTCAACACCACCCCCTGTGGCCTGGAGGTCACAGTGCGCTTCTCTCACAGTCCAGAGCGCCGTGTCGGAGGTGCAGCAGGTGGAGTGACCACAGAGGGCTTCACCCATAGAGCCGTACTGCCAGTGGGAGGAGCTAAAACCAGTCCTGAAGCTCCGCCTCCGGCTCCTCCTACAGCAGCACGAGCTGCCGGCTCCCTGCGGCTCTAAAATGCCGTCACGCCCACTTTCCTGCGCAGACACGCCCCCTCGTCTGCTCCAGTCGGCCGCGTCCTCGATGTCGGCGAGTTTGGCCGGGTTCAGAACCCACACGTGGGCGGGGCCACAGCCGGAGCCACGCCCTCCGGGTCTCCGCTTGAAAATGAGATCCTGGCAGCTGCGTCCCATTGGTGGGAGGGGACACTCGTCCTGGAATTTGATTGGAGAGGGCGGGGCTTTCAGCAGCTTGGCTCTGCGATCCGGGCTGGGTGTCAAGTCGCCCAATCCCAGAGACAGGATTCTCAGAGTGCGGTCCGTGATTTTGTCGCATCCCGAGAGATCCAGCCGCTCCAGAGTACGACACGCCCCGAACTCCGCCCAGCTGGACAAACGCAAACGGACAGTTGTAATATTCATGATTGCAAATGGGTGCGGGATATTAGTGCCAAACACGAATCAGAAAAAGAAGAACCAACCTGTCAAAGGCAGAGTCGGAGACGTCAGTCTGCGTGAGATCCAGGTGAGTCAGATTCGGGCATAAACTGAGAATCTGTCGCACCTGGAAGGAGAAATCGGGGGATTTATTTACTCATTTAATTATTTAAATGGCATAACAGCATCAAGGAATACATTCGTGGTAAAAATATATTTAAAAAAAAAAAAAAAAAAAGATAAATACAATATACAGTTAAATTTATATTCAAATGATAAGAGCAACTATATACAGTTTACTAGAACTATAATAATATAATTAGTAATACAATATGAACATATAATTAGAATGAATTAAATTTAATAATAATACACGTAATAACATAATAATATGAAAAAATTTAAAAAGAATTTACTAATGCAGCAATAATATGAAAATATAATGAAAATTATTACATTTAATAATAAAATAATAATAATAATAATATAGCTTTATAATTATAAAATAAAATAAATTATATAATACATTCAAAATATAAGTAATTATTAAAATACTTCACTAACACAACTGTTTTTAAATACATTACAGTTTTATAATTAATTATAGTACAATATTGTTTCTGCTTTATCATGATAAAATTAATAAATAAATTATGAAAAAATACAAAAAATAATTTACTAATGCAGCACACTAATGCTTTAAATAAAAAACAGAATAATGCGAAAATATAATTAGAATTAATTAAATTTTATAAGAACAAATTAATAACATAATAATATAGTTTTGTAATTATAAAATAAAAAAAAAATGATAAAAATATAAGTAGTTATAAAAATTATTCACCAACACAATACAATTGTTTTTAATAAATTAACAGTTTTATAATTGTAGCACAATAGTGTTTTGGATTAACGTTTTATCATTATAAAAATAATTCACAAATGCAGCACACTAATGTTTTAAATAAAAAAACAGAATGATATCAAAATATAATTAAAATTAATTCAATTTAACAAAAAAAAAAAAACAACAACAGGAGGACAGACCAGGAAAATATGCTTAATTAATTATTAAAGTTATCTTACAAAAATACAATATAATAACTATATTTCATAAACGTATATAATTAATAAATAATACAATAGAGTGTAACTTTGAATATTATATTATACTATACCCAGACAAAACCTTTTAAAAATGTATTAATTAATTTTAACAATAAAAAAAATATTAAAAATAAAAGCAGGAAAAAGTAAAACATGCCTAACAGTACAAGTTATCTTTCAAAAATATTATATTATGACTATATAATATAATATAATATAATATAATATAATATAATATAATACAATACAATACAATATAATAATGATTTGATTAGATTTTAGTTCTCAGTTGAAACCTTTTTCAAACAACTTAACATCATTTAATATTAATTAAAAATAAATAAATTAATTAATTAATTAATTAAATTAAATTAAATTAAATTAAATTAAATTAAAAGCAGGGCAGACTTGTAAAATATGCTTGCAGTACAAATCTGCAGTTATCTTACAAGAATATACAACTATATTTCATAAACATATAATATACTAATATAATACATAATAATAATAATAATAATAATAATAATATAGCATAATATAATAAAAAAATAATGTAATAATTTAATTATACTGCCCAAATGAAACCTTTTCTGAGAACTAAAAAAAAAAATAAAAAAAAATAAAAAATTAATAATTCTTAATAATTCTTAATAAATGCTTAATAGTCAAATATATTTTACTAAATAAAATATCATAACTATATTTCATAAAAGAATTATTATTTAGCTTTAAACCTTTTTAAAACAGTTATTTAGTAACTTAATGTAACGTAAACAATGCCATTTACTCAAAGTAAATCTTACATGACTGCTTTTCTGTAAACAGTTTAGTCATATATAATTTCAGTGGAAGAATCTTTCATAATCATAATCGTGTCGTGTAATCATTGAGTCTGTTGTCAGCACATGTACGCACCATCTTGCTGGAGACGGCCGAGCTGTAGGCCAGGCTGAGCGAGCGCACGGACGGCCCGACGGCGGGCAGCAGGTTCTGGATCATCCCGTTGAGGAGTCTCTTCTCTCTCTGAACCGCACTTATGGCTGGAGACTCCTCAGACGCCTCCTCTGAACACACGACAGGAACACATGACTAAGCTACGGCCCGGAGGATCACGGGAAGTGTAGTTTTGAGAGGAGCGGCGAGGCTCACCTGATTCATCCACGTCTGCGTCCTCGTCCCACTCCTGATATGCTCGTCCCTCGTCCTGGAGATTCTTCACCCACTCCTCATCCGGCTCCTGGTCCGACTCGCCCGGAGGACCACAGTAATAATCACCTACACACACAATTAACAACACATTACTACAAATCATAATACTATACTGATTCCCACAAAGCGATGTACTCAATTCAATATTTATTTTTTACCTTAAACTGCATTAAACATATAAAGTAACTCATGACATTAATGCAGTGATTTAACTAAAGTTTTAAAAATTATATTAAAACATAAAAAAAAAAAAAAATTTAAAAACAGAATACATCTGTTTTTAATAAATTAAAAGTTTTATAATTAACTATAAAATAATTTTGAAAAACAAAATTATAAAAAAACTAAATTATAAAAAATAATTCGTTAATGACATAAAATATTGTTTTTGATTAAAGTTATCATTCTAAAATAATATACAAATTATTTAAAAATTACAAAAACAATTCACTTATGCAGTACAGTAATGTTAATAAATAAATACTAAAAATTAGAATGATAAAAAGAATTATAAAAATGATTTCTGAAAAGTTATGAAAACTTTAATAAATTAACATTTTAGAAATTATAAACTAAAAAAAAAATACGAAAACATCTTACAAAAATGATAATTCACCGATACAGTAAAATACTGTTTTTAATAAATTAAAGTTTTATAATTAATTATAAAATACTGAACAAAACAAAATTATGAAAATAACTCACTAAAGCCATACAATACATTTTCTTGATTAAAGTTTCATTATCATAAGAATAATAATAATTAGTAATTCATAGAAAATTACAAAAATGATTCACTAATACAGTACACTAATGTTAAAAAAAAAAATAAAAAAATTATATATATATATATTTAAAAAAATGATTCACTAAAACACAAAACAGTATACAACTGTTTTTAATGAATTAACATTTCATAAATAATTATAAACTAATAAAAACATATAAAGTATTAAAACATTTTTAAAAATGTATTCACTAATGCCATACAAAATAAAAATATAAACAATATAAAAACAATTTATAAAAATAATAATAAATAAACTATTTTTAAAAAAATCTAAATTAATTCACTAATGTGGTACACTAATGTTTTAATAAATAATAATAATAATAAATAAAATAAATTATAAAAAAAATTACAAAAGTTCAATACTGGTCACAAGGGGGCGACAAAGTGACATGAAATCAACACTGATTAATTTTTTATGAAGCTGTTACTGGTCCTACTGTGAATGATCCATCTGCCTTGAATATTGTTTTTGTCAATATTGAGATTAATATGTACAAAACGTTAATATGTACAAACGTTTTGTTAATGCTCATCCAATGCTATATTCATGGCAAAAAATAAATAAATAAATAAATAAATAAATAAATAAATTAACAGAAAAAAAACTAGTAATGCTAAAAATAATAAATACAAAATATACAATTAAAGCTCTCAAAAAAAATCTGGATTTTCTTTAATAAAAATCTTCATAAAAGTTTAAGAAAATATAATAATATAAATATATTTATACACTGTGTGCAGAATTATTAGGCATGTTGATATTCTGGTCATATTTTTTTTTTTCCAAACACATTTTACCAATTCCAAACCACATCAGTCTTAGTAACTACTGTTAATTTTGTGTTTAATCATTTATATGTGATATATAATTGTCCGTGAAGGCTGGAAGTGAAAAACTCCTTATATTCAGGTGTGCAGGATTATTAGACATGTTTTCGTTTACAGCTAAAATGAGCCAAAAAAGAGATTTAACCCAGACTGAAAAGTCCAAATTATTAAATGCCCATGAGAAGAATGCAATACTAATGCATTACAAGAATTTGCAAAGTTAAGGCTTGACCATTGGACAGCGAAATGCTTGTTGAGTCTGCATGGTCAGAAAAAACAGGTGGAGAAGAAAAGATGCATGTTAACTGCAAAAGAATTAGGAATTAAGGTGAAGAATTAGGTGTGACACCATCAGGAACCGTTTAGTCTCCAGCGCCACCATTTTCCAGAACTGCAACCTACCTGGAGTCTTCAGAAGTGCAATGTGTCAGGTTCTCAGAGACTTTGCTTGGTAAAAAATCCTAAAAAATGCCCCTGACTTAATAAGAATAACAAGCTGACGTGTTGTGAAATACATGAAGACAGTTTTTTTATATGCTTTAGAGACAGATAAGTTGAGAGTGACTCTTGAAGGACAAGCATCACATCCTCTTGTACCTCTGATTCAAGAATTTATCTTCCAAAATCTGGCAGTAAGTTTTGGGAGTTCATGTTTAGTCTCCTATCCTGAAAAGTCTGACTTGCAGAGATGGACTAAAATGAACTCCCAAAACTTAAATAATTCTGCACACAGTGTATATAATTTTATATAATTAAATCAACATAATATTTACAATTTATAAAAACAGAAATATATAATATTTAAATATATACATATTTAATAATATTATTATTAATAATAATAAATAAAAATAAGCTGAAAATATTTAGATCAAATATGTTGCAATACTAGGTAAAAAAAGAAATAATATATAATAAATAATTAAATTAATATATACAATTAAATATATACAAAATAATACATGAAAATAAAAAGGTTAAAAATAGAAATATATATATTTAAATATATATATAGATTTAATAACAATATTATTGATAATTTTTAATATACATTAAAAACAAAAATGTTGCAATATTAAGTACAAAAAAATATAGAATATAATATATAATAAATAATTATATACTAATTAAAATAATACACTCAATTAAATTTATATAAGGTAATAAATGAAAATTAATTAGCAAAAAGGTGAAAAAATAGAAATCTATTTACATATTTAATAATATTATTAATAATAATATTAATCATAATAAATAAAATAAGCTGAAAATATTTAGATCAATATGTTGCAATACTAAGTAAAAAAAGAAATAATATATATAATTAAATTAATATATACAATTAAATATATATAAAATAAGTTAGCAAAAAGGTGAAAAAACAGGAATATATAATATTTAAATATATATACATATTTAATAATATTATTGATATTATTAATAATAATAAAATAATCTGAATATATTTAGATGAAATATGTTGCAATACTGTGGTTGACCAAAGGCTCTCACGGTGTTGCACGTAACACTCACTTTTCACAATCAGCAACAATGGACAAAGTCCCAACATTTTTTTCCTAACAATATCACATTAAAGCTGACCCAACTTCCAGTCTGGTTTTCATGTGGCTCATTTTATAAATGTCAGGTTTCCCTGCGCTCATGTTAAATAATAAAGCAGACAGAGATCACGCACCTCTAGCCCAGCGGACGGGGTACAGGTGTCTCCACAGAGATCCGGTCTTGGCCACCTGAGCCCAGACGCCGCACACCTGACCGCAGCGGCACAGATCCTCCGGCCCCAGATACCTGAACACGCGCAGCAGCACTTCCTGCGGCAGCGCCGAGATGGACGCGCGCTCGCTGCCCCGCTCTGATGGAAACAAACCACGGCAGAACTTACACATCACATCTGACACCAACATCGACACCACAGCTCACATGATTTACAGTCTGATCAGGGAAACTTTAGATTTGCTTCAGTACGGAAGGACATTGAGAAATCAGCTGTGATGAGCGTCACAGTCACTCCTCTGCTAAAGCTGATGTAACCCACAGCATGAGTGAGGAAATCATTCAATCAACAATCAATATCATCAAAAACACCGAATTTAAATCAAATCTCATCCTACATTACTTTTAACTGAATATTTACGCACAATACCACAGTAGAAAAAAATGCAAGCGAAGACTTCAGATGCAGATTTCCTGTGAAACTGAGATTTTTTCTTTTGAAGGAGCTTTTTTAGCAGTCTATTATGTTTAGGATCAGTTTAATGACAATTAAAATGTTATTAGTCAGCTATTATAATGCCTTTTCAAAAATGTTTAACGCGGTTTTCATAGAAGTCGGATAAAAATGCTCATTTTATTTAAAGACAAAATCTCAGACTTAGAGGTTTTTGCCTCTAAGATGAGCTTTCATTTGTAATTTTTCTGTATTTATATATTTAAAAAAAAAAAGTAAAAAACTAATTTTACAAAACTTATAAATTCCATTATTCTAAAGGAAAAAATTCTTAATTTTAATAAAATAAATAAATAAATAAAACACACATTTTTATAGTTTTATATATATATATATATATATAATATTTTACATAACTATAAAAATAAGAAAAAATATATATATTTATAAACATTTATAACTATCTAAAAATGAAATATTACTATAAAAATAAAAAATACAAATAAAATGGTATAAATAAATAAGAAAGCACTTATAAAAACATTTATAAGCAGAAGAAACCTTTAAAAAAAAGTGTATATATATATATATATATATATATATATATATATATATATATAAAGTGCGTATATATACACACTAAAAATACTAAATATTACCAAAAACAAAAAAACAACACTATAAAAAGTCTATAAAAGTCTTCAGCTAATTTTAATATTATTAAATAAATAAAGGATCACGTGACACTGAAGACTGGAGTAATGATGCTGAAAATTCAACTTTGATCACAGAAATAAATTAGATTTTAACAGATATTCAAATATAAAGCAGCAATTGTAAATTGTAATAATATTTCACTATTTGTAATGTATTTTTGATCAAATAAATGCACTTTTAGGCAGAAGAGACTTAAAATTATATGCGTATATATATATATTACACACACACATATATATTACAAAAGTCTTCAGAAAATTTTAATATTATTATTAATAAAGAACAATAATGATTATTGTTATTCAGCTCAAAAATATTATTGTGAAAATTATGGTAACACTTCACAATAAGGTGTCATTTGTTAACATTAGTTAATGTATTAACTAACATGAACAACACGTTTATTACACTTATTTATTAATCTTTCTTAACGTTAGTTAATAAAAATACAGTTGTTCATTGTTTATGTTAGTTTACAGTGCATTAACTAATGTAAACGAACAACTTTCGATTTTAATAGTGCATTAGTAAATGTTGCACAAGTATTGTTCATTCTTAGTTCATGTTAACTAATGAATCTTACTGTAAAGTGTTACCAAAATCATTCTTATTATAATACAGTAAAACTACAGTGCTAAAATGTATGGCTATACTCGGTTTTGCCGATATTGATTGTTCTGCTCTCATTGTGGTGGTGTTGTGACTGCTGTCTTTCACTCATAAATTGACTGTAGGACAGCTCTAGCGGTCTCACCGTCCTCGGTCTTCTCGTGGTCAGAGTATTTGAAGGCCTTGTGCAGCTCCTCGGCGTGACTCCAGAGGTTCAGGCCCTTCAGCACGTCTGCGGCGGAGCTCCACGAGCGATTACTGCAGTGCTGCTGCATCACCTGCCGCTTGATGGCCTTCAGCTCCTCGTACGTGAAATACTCCATCAGCATGGGCTGATACACCTGAACACACGCAGAAAACACAAACACATGAGCTACAGAGATCACTAAACATGTATAAATGGACATGGTACATGCACGTGGCACTTGAAAATGCCCTTTAGGAGTGACCGGATCCAGGAAACAGAAGTTTCTATGGGGTCATTGCAAAATTAAATGAAATATATTTTCACGTTTTATTTTAAATTAATATTTTTATTAATCAAGGATGCATTGAATTGATCAAAAGTAATCACATTACAGTAAAGACATTCATATGGTTACAAAATATTTCTATTTCAAATAAATACTGTGCTTTTGAACTTTCTATTTATTGCTAAACTTTGGAAAGTTATTTTTAAATATATATAAAGTAATGTTAACTGAATCTCAGGAGACAGTACTATAACATAAAATTAAAGAATAATTAAAAATAAAAAATAAAAACAATAAAATAAAACAATTAAAAAATAAAATAAAATAATCTCAGGAGATTATAAAATAAAATTATAAAAAATAAAAAAATAATGGAAATAAAATAAAATAATAAAATAAAACAATAAAAAATAAAATTATCTCAGAAGATTAACTTTACTATAAAATAAAATAAAGAAATTAAAATAAAAAATATAAACAACTAATTTTTTTTTTACTAAAACAAAAAAATATAAAACAAACAAAAATCTCAGGGATTCTGCTTACAGAATATAATAGTACACCTATGAAGTATTATGATGTATTAACTGAATCTCAGAAGATAAAATACTATAAAATAAAATAAAATAATGAAAAAAATAATAAAAACAATAAAATAAATAAAAAATATATATATATAATTTAAAAAAAGCAAAACATAATAAAATAAAATACATCTCAGGGATTCAGGTTATAAATAAAAACAATAAAATAAAACAGAACAAAATAGAATAAAATAAAATAAAATAATAAACACAAAATAAAACAATTAAAAAATAAAATAAAATAAATAATCTCAGGAAATAGAACTATAAAATAAAATAATAAAAACAATACAATAAAAAAAATAATAATTTAAGAAGATAGCACCATAAAATAAAATAACAAAATAATGAAATAAAAAATAAAAACAAACTAAATAAAATTTTTAAAACATTAATAAAAGAAATATATATATATATATATATATATATATATATATATATATATAAAAAAAAAAAAATAATAAAATAAAAATAAAATATATCTCAGGGATTCAGCTTATAAATAAAAACAATAAATAAAAACAATAAAAATAAAATAAAATAAAATAAAATAAAATAAACCAAATCTCAGGGATTCAGCTTACAGAATCATATAGTACACCTTAAAGTACTACTGACCAATTTTAATAACATCTGATGTAATTCCAACACGTTTTTGTTTTTTGTTTTTGTTACTGAAAAGTGGATTTGTAAACACTAAAATGACTGAAAACATCCGCTGATGCTGTTTGTTTTTGTCTAATGTAGAATCAGTATATTGACTGTAAAGCGTGAGTCTCACCTCCTCCTCCTCCTTCATATGAGGAAGGAAGTCCTGGGTGAAGGCCTCCAGCCTCTCCTTCAGCTGGCGTGCATAATTCAGCTGCTCGTACTCGCTCTGAAACACAAACATGGACCATTAACTAGACATTTCTGAGTAAAGGAGTCCGTTTCCTGAGACGTGCGAGAACATTCACCTGAGACGCCCACACTGTGTCTCCATTACACCACTGAACTAAAGCACTGATGGCGATTCACACACTTCAACACCGCAGACACACGAGCTGCGTCTGTTTCCCCAGCCTAATAACTGTGGTAAAACCCATTGGGAGAAACAATATGCAGATGAACTGTTTTGATAAGCTGGCGTCCACATGAGAATTGATTTCATAAGCGCAGTTATTATGAGGCCGCTGTTTACAGACACTCAATATCTTCATTCTTTTCATTTTCCGACAGGAACTCGGAGCAGGATTTCCCAATGCCCTGTAAATAATCAAGTGGAACATTCCCAAAATTTGGCATGTTTGGCCTGACACGTCAAAAGGGACTTTGACCATTGAAGACAGGAACCTTTTGGGTGATTCTGCACAGCAGTTTTTGAAAATACAGGATCACATTACTATTTTCCAACTTCTCTCTGTCCCAAACAGGCTCTTTTTGTTGCTGCTAAGCTTAGCAAAACAAAAATCATATAAAATAAATAAATGAAAAAAAAAATAAATAAATAAATTAACTAATTTAATAAATAGACTAAAATAAAGTAAAAATTACAAAAATAAAAATAAAAACTTGATTAACACAAACAAAAAGAGATAATAAAATAAAATCTAATTAAATAAAAAAAAAATTTAAATAAATAATAAAATTGTATTACTAAAATATGTTTAAATATGTCTATATAGTAAAATTACAATACAAAGACAAAAATAAAACTAAATAAAAATACAAATAAAATCTAACTAAATGAATAAATAGATTAAAATAAAAACTTGATTAAAACAAACAAATGAAATTAGATAATAAATTCCAACAAAAATATTAAAAAATAAATAATATAAATAAGTATTAAAATAAATAATAAAATATTATTACATATTTGTTTAAAAGTCTATACAGTAAAATAAAAATACAAACAAGACAAATAAAATCAAACTAAACTAAGAATAAAAATAAAATCTAACTAAATAAATAAATAGATTAAAATAAAAGACTAAGAACAATTAAACTTAAAACTTAATTAAAACAAACAAAAATAGATAAAATAAAATCAAATTAAATAACAATTATTAAAATAAATGTAAAAAATAGTATTACTAAAATATGTTTAAATACGTCTATATAATAAAATTAAAATACAAACAAGACAAAAATAAAATAAAACTAAACTAAGACTAAAAATAAAATTAACTAAATGAATAAATAGATTAAATTAAAAAATTACAATAAAAACTTGATTAAAACAAACAAATAAAAATAGATCAAATCTAACTAAATAAAAATAAATATTAAAATAAATAATCGACTAAAATATTTGTTTAAATATGTCTACAAAGTAAAATAAAAATACAAAAGACAAAAATAAGATAAAACTAAATAAAGAATATAATAAAATCAATAAAATAACTAAATTGATTAAAACAAAAAATAGCTCAAATCTAACTAACTAACTAAATATATATATATATATATAAAATAGTATTATATTAAAAAATATAACTAACTACATAAATAGATTAAAATAAAAAGCTAAAATAGAGTATAATAAAAACTGATAAAAAAATTGATAAAATCTAACTAAATAAAAAAATATTAAAATAAATAAAATATTATTACTAAAATGTTGAAAAGTCTATATAATAAAATAAAAATACAAACAAGACAAAAACAACTAAACTGAGAATAAAAATAAAATCTAACTAAATGAATAAATAGATTAAACTAAATAAGGATAAAATTAAAATAAAAATATTTAAAAATAAAATTAAAATAAAATCCAACTAAATAAACAATTATTAAAATAAATAATTAAAATATTTGTTTAAATGTCTACAAAAAATACAAAAGACAAAAATAAGAAAAATAAAAAATACAAACTAAATGAATAAATTAAAATTTTTAAAAAACTAAAATAAATTAAAATAACTTGATTAAAACAAATAAAAATAGATAATGAAATACAAAATCTAACTAAATAAAAATGACTAAAATAAAAAAAAAATGACAAATATTTTTAAAAATGTCTGCATAGTTTTTATACTTTATTTTTAGTTCTTTAGTTCACAAAGTTAAACTAAATGAAAATGAGAAACTAACAAACTGAAAAAGTTTAATTAAATAATTAAATAATGAAACAGATTTTAAAAAATGACTAAAATAATTAAAAAACTTTAAATAATAATAAAAACTTGACTGAAATGAATGATACATAATAAAAATTGAATCTAAATTAAAAAAACAATGACTATCAGCATGTCTAAATAATTTCTATACATTTTAATTTCAATTTTAGTTTTAGTTGTTGTACACCAAGTTAAACTAAACGAAAAAGCTGAAAAACATTTACGTTTTTATATTTTCTCCTATTCCAAGTAAGGAAAATGTTCTGTATGATGGGTTTAGTTTTAGTTAACTATAATAAACATCGGTGAGAGCATAAACAAGGTGTGCATCACGTCAGAGCTAGGAGTCGTTCGGTCTGACCGCTGATCGTCCACAACAGCATCAGTAATGATCAGTGTCCACTAAACATCACCTCATATTACAGGTGAAGGCTGTCATTTCTGCTGCAACACAACTGCTATTTATTTATTTAAGCATTCAAACACACACCTTGACGCTGCGCAGCCCCTTCTCAAAGAGCGACAGCATCTCGGAGAGCTTGTTGTCTGCGTGCACGTGATACACCATCTGACTGCGCTCCTGCAGCAGCTCGATGATGCACTCGTTCTCGATCTGCTCGTGCATCTTGAACTCCTTAAACGTGGCGAGGAGCGACTGCAGGAACGAGCGGAAATCCCTGTTGTTGGAGAAGTTGGTGTTGGACAGCTGTGGACGGAAATGCACCAAACAAACAATGAAATATGACATCAAAATCATAATACAAAACATCTCCCATCTGCCCAAGAAAAATAAATCTGCTTCGTATAAAAGATGATCCAGTTACTGACTGGCTACAGGTTTACATACAGTAGTGATGCACTGGTAGATCAGAAAGGCCTGTAAATCAGGGGACATTTGGACATTATGTGATTATGACATTGAGATATTATGTATGACGCAAATAGGATCAATAAATTCAACTGTTCGTAAAATACTGGCATTATATTCGCCATTGCCCTCTCTAGATCAAACTAAGGTCTAGGGATAAAAATAAATAAATAAATTATAAATATAAATTATAAATGAATTAAGAAATTATTACAAAATAAAAAAGGGATTACATAAAATACATTTAAATTATATGTGTGTATGTAGTATTATATAAATTAAATATTACATAAAAAATTAAAATAAACAATAAAAACAGATGAATAATAAAATCTAAATAATTAAATAAAGTTTATTAAAATAAATACTTGAATAAAACAGACAAATAACAACAGATGGATGACAAAAAATAAAATCTAAATAAAAACGGTGAAGCTTAGAAAAACGACTCAAACTAAAAATTAATAAAATTAAAACAATAAAAATTGTTTTTTAAATCTCACTAAATAAAATAATTTAATGAGTAAATTTTTTAAAATGATTAAAATAAATAAAAAAATAGATAAATAATAAAAATATGACCTGATTTACGAAATTAAAATAACTAAATTTAAAAAAAGTAATACAAAATAAAAAGGTGGTTATATAAATCAAATAAAAAAAAATGTGTGTATACAGCATTATATAAAAATGTAAAAACTTATAAACAATATAGATGAATAGATAGATAAAAATAAATAAATTATAAAATTTAAATAACTAAATAAAATTGATTAAAATAAATAAATATTTAAATAAAACAGACAAATAAAAATAGATGGATGATAGTGTTTAAAATGTAAATGTTTGTAAATTGTCTTGGTTATAAATGTTTAAAATTGGATGTAAATGTTTAGAATTAAAATAAACAAATAAAAAAAATATTAAAATAAAAATAATAAAAACAGATAAAAAATCTGAACAAAATAATTAAATGACTAAAATAAATGTAAAAATAAATACAAAATAGATAAATAATAAAAATAAGATTTAATTAATTAAATAAAAATACTAAAAATAAAAAGTTGACTAAAATAAATGTAAAAGAAGTATTAAAATAAACTACTTGATTAAAGTAAACAAATGAAAATAACTAAAATGAAATCTAAATATACAAATAATCTACATTAAAAATACATTAACTTGTTTCAAATAAAAAAAGATTAATATAAAATAAATAAGCAAATAAATACTTGAATAAAACAGACAAATAACAATAGATGGATGACAAAAAATAAAATTAAATAAAAACGGTTGAGCTTAAAAAAGACAAACAAAAAATTGTAATGAAATTAAAACTTAATAAAAAAAAAAATAAATGATAAATAATGATTAAAAAATAAAATTAAAAAACGTAAAAAGTTGAAAAAAATGTTGTTTTCATAATTATTAAAACAAATAAATGAAAAAAAAAATAATATATCTAACTAGAGGAAATAATAAAATGACTAAAATGATTCAAATAAAAAAATATTGATGAATAATTAAAAATAAGAATAAGTTGAAAAATGATTCAAATAAAAAGATGACTAAAATATATTTTTTAAAACTAAGACAAGACCTAAACACTCAATAAATAAATTTAATGAAATGAATAAATGAAAATGAAACATGAAAATATATATCTGCCTTCTTAGAATGTGGATCGCTCGCACGAGGATGATCATATTTATGAGTCTGTGACATCTAAACGATCGAAAACCTCTGCTCTAGATCAGCGTCGGCCATTAAAAATTCCTATCAGATGGGCACTAGTGTTACACAACGCTGGATGTGTGTCATGCGTTAAAAGAGTTCAGATGCAATCGACCCTGCAGCTGAGATACAAGAGAGTGTGTGTACAACAAACCTACTGACACAGCAAACACACTCACACACACACACACACACACACACACACACACACACACACTGGCGTCGTCTTACATAATCAGGGTGTGTGATGAACAAACCCAAACACTCATCCATTTTTAAGGCTACACACCCACTAAAATACATTAAAAAACATCAGAATCTGCATGCAAAACTCGTTTCGAGTAATTGACATAATCAGACATAATCAGACTGAATCAGACTAAAGCCGATTATCCGAAACCAGGTCACTGCATGACACCTTTACACCCCATTTCAGTGGTTTAGTGAGTTTCATATCAAATAATGTACATTTAAAGTGTGTTTTAATCTGGAAATGATCAGATTATAGATCAGAAACACTGAATGTGGTGCGACTCACATATGTGTTGCATCTTAATACACAGATTACAATGGCTTTGAGGTGTTTAGAGCTTAACATTGTGTTAGTAAATCAATATGCACCAAAAAATAAAAGATTAACCTTATTCAATGGATATTTTAAGATTCAATATTATCAGACACTGCGTATTTCCATATGTCACGTGGGTTAGGAGGGGTTTGAGTGTTTATATTATTATTATTCTATATAAATAACGTCCTTTTACAGATCTGAGATCACACATTTACTTTAAATGCAACCTTGTGCGTGTTAATGCTAATTCCATTTGTTTACATTGTATTTAATAGCGTTTTCCTACAGATCTGAGATCAGACATGTTATATAAACTCGCATAGTTTCTGTCTGTGGATCAGAATTAAGAGTTAAAATCCATATGATGTATAAAAATACAGATGAAATGAAGTGTTTGTGCTGATCTGAGATCAGATGTTTATCAGATATTCACATTAAGCGCTGATGTCTGTCTATTAGCCGTCCGGCTAACATTAGCGCTCCACAAACACACCATCAGACGCCTTAAAAAACGCCTCAGAGGGTAAAATGGGACATAAAATGGATCAGACACGAACCTTCTCGCTGTAGAGCCCCACCAGCTGCTTCATGCGCCAGTGCGGCCCGGTAAAAACATCCACCTCATCGGGAAACGGAGCCATCGCGCCTCCATCAGCTCCCACAGCGGACTGAGCACGGGAGGCCAGATCCTCCCGGTAAAAACCCTCCTCGCAGTCGCAGCATATAACTACATACATGCATATATAAAAAATCTAAAATCTAAAATAAAATAAAGTCCTACAACACATAAAAAAACAACAGCATGTATAAAATGAAATGTAATAAATTAAATAAATAGTAAAAAGAGAGGATATTTATTTTAGCTTATCTGCAATTTTACTATTTAGAATATTACAAAATATATATATATATATTTTTTTATAGAGGATCTATTATAATTTCATTTTTAATTTTAGTACAGTTACAGTGCAAATAAAAAACACTCCACAACACAAAAAATAAAAATAAAAAAAAAAAAAAATAAAAAAATAAAGTAAATAAAGTTTCAAAAAATTATGGCTAAACGTCCCATAACATATTTATTTATAAAGTGTTACAACGCAAAACAATTATTTATCTTTTTTTTTAATTTTTGTGTTGTTTTTTAAAAGTTTTTATTTATATAAATATTTTTAGTGAGATTTATTTTTTAATTATCTAACTATTTTTATTTGTTTATTTTATATTTAATTAATTTTAATTATTTAAAACAATAAAATTTTTTAGTTAGCTTTTTTTTTTTTTTTATCATCCACCTATTTCTATTTGAATGTTTTATTCATCTTTTTATTTATTTTAACCAATTTTTTGGTTTAGTTTTATTTAGTTATTCTGATTTTATTATTTATTTTAATCGAGTTTTTTGTATTTTTATATCATTTTTAATTTATATAATACTATATATACACACACACACACACACACACATATGTATATATATATATATATATCATATTTTATATAATTTATGTAATTATATTCTTTTTATTTATTATATTCTCTTTATTTATTATTTTTCTCTTTATCTGCAATATTACTATTTAGAATATTACAAAATAAACATTCTCATCTGACAGTTTTTTTTATTGAGGTTCTATTATAATTTTATTTTTAATTTTAGTAATTTAGTTTATTTTTGTCATTTTTAGTTAGTTTTGCTTTCAATAGCTGTTTATATAGTTTATTCATTTTTATGTTAGTTGTAGTTATTTTAGTACAAGAAGTTAAACTAAATGAAAATGAGAAAGGTTGCCTTGAAAATAAAGCTGAAATAAAGTTCTTAGTTAATTTAGTTGTAGTTATAGCTAACTATAATAACCCTGTATTAGAGCAGTTACAATGCAAACAAAAAAACAAAAAAACAAAAACAAAAAAAAACTCCACAACACAAAAAGTAAAGTTATGCATTATATATGCATTAACAAAAAAAAAAATTAAAAAAGTAAATAAAGTTTTAAAAATTATGGCTAAATGTCCCATAACATATTTATTTATATAGTGTTACAACGCAAAACAATTATTGTCGTTACTATTATTATTATTGTTTAAAAATAACATGTATTAATCATTTTTTAAATTTTATTTCTCTTTTATTTCTTATTTTTCATTATTTATCTATTTTTATATATATTTTTAATTTTTGTGTTGTTTTTTTTTAAGTTTTTATTTATTTAAATATTTTTAGTGAGATTTATTTTTTAATTATCTAACTATTTTTATTTGTTTATTTTATATTGAATTAATTTTAATGATTTAAAAAAAATAAAAAAATTAGCTTTTATTTTATTTTTTATCATCTACCTATTTTTATTTGAATGTTTTATTCATCTTTTTATTTATTTTAACCAATTTTTTGGTTTAGTTTTATTTAGTTATTCTGATTTTAGTATTTTTTTTAATCGAGTTTTTTGTATTTTTATATCATTTTTAATTTATATAATACTATATATACACACATATGTATATTAAAGTAATATATATATATATATGTATGTATATATAAAATATTTTATATAATTTATATAATTATATTCTTTTTATTTATTATATTCTCTGTATTTATTATTTTTCTCTTTATCTGCAATATTACTATTTAGAATATTACAAAATAAACATTCTCATCTGACAAAAAAAAAAAAAAAAACAATAATAATTTAAAAAAATAAAGTAAATAAAATTTTAAAAAATTATGGCTAAACGTCCCATAACATATTTATTTATAAAGTGTTACAACGCAGAACAATTATTGTCGTTACTATTATTATTATTATTATAAAATAACATGTATTAATCATTTTTGAAATTTTATTTCTCTTTTATTTCCTCTTTTTCATTATTTATCTATTTTAATTTTTTTTTGTGTTGTTATTTAAAGTGTTTATTTAAATATTTTTAGTGAGATTTATTTTTTAATTATCTATTTTTATTTCTTTATTTTATTTTTAATTAATTTTAATTATTTAAAAAAATAACAATTTTTAGTTAGCTTTTATTTTATTTTTTTATCATCCACCTATTTTTATTTGAATGTTTTATTAATCTTTTTATTTATTTTAACCAATTTTTTGGTTTAGTTTTATTTAGTTATTTTGATTTTATTATTTATTTTATTTAGTTTATTAGATTTTTGTATTTTTATATCATTTTTAATTTATATAATACTATACACACACACACACACACACACACATATATATATATATATATATATATATATATATATATATATAATATTTTATATAATTTATGTAATTTTTTTTTATTATATTCTCTTTATCTTTTTTGTAATTATATTATTTTTATTACTGTAAATGTAACTAACAACAAATTGACTGAATGATGAAATGCAATGTTTCTTAAAATATATATATATATACATTTCAGCGACTGCCATCACAATATTGACGCACGTACCTCTGGTATCTTTTGGGTTTAATGTGATAAAAGGCGGCGAATTCAGCGGATTTCGGAAGCACTTGGCAACCCGAATGACGCTATTACGTCTACGTGCGCAGTGACATGTTTAAGCTGAACGCAAGTGACCTGTATAAACACATACATGCGCGCTATTAAATGCGTACAAACATGACATTAAACGACGCATTTATGCATATAGAACAAGACACAAACGTCATTAAATATGCTACGCTGAGTAAAATAAATCGTTTCTTTTATTAACGGCATTATTATAGCATATATCGACCATAATTGTAGCATAGTGTATTAAACTAAACAAGAAAGCACAAAAAAAGAGAGAATTTTAGACTTTATTTACTGCAACAAAATCATGATTATTCATCTTTAAAGTAACAAGACAAGGTGCAAGTTGAAAAAAACAAATAAACAAACAAACACAAAGTTATATTAAACCTCTCACCTTACAAACATGTACATACTATATGAATAATAAGGTATGGAATTCAGTTTTATTTCAGATGATCTAGAGAAAACAAACATTAACTGCACCGAAACCTACAAATATTGAATCGACAATCAAAAACAAATAAAGGAATGAGAAGCCATTGAAACATTCGCCTTCACACGACTGTAAAGTATTTATGGACTTGATATGTGTGTTTATAGTGTTTGAGCACTACAACCGTTCAGCCTTTTCAGTTTTGGTTTGCTTGTACACTTCTTAAAGAAGGTCTTTATGGCAGAAATTAGTCAGAAAGGAAAGATAAATCTGTATACTATATCTGACTTACGTGTTCTCACTAATTACGATCTTAGTTGTGTGCATATTGGCACCTCACCAAATCCCTCTAACGCTAAACATCACATTTATTAAACATTCTTATAGGAAATCGCGATATTTCAGTCCAGTCAGATTGATGATATAGTAGAAAGGGCCTGCTGATTTCTTAATTTGTCCTCCACACCAGAGGAGGCGCTGTGACGCTTTAGCTGTCGTCCTGCAGCATCTCCTCAATCTCACGGTCCCAGTTATCGTCGCGATTTTCCGGGTCGACGACCACCTCGTATTCCTGAAGTTCCTGCTGCAGCTCCTTCTCCCAGTCGGCCGTCTCTTCTATCGGAGAACGAACGGAAAACAAAAAATATTGAAGACCTTTTTTTTGGAAAAGAGGATTTTGAAATAGAAATTCTTAAAGATAAAACATTTAAAAAAAAAAAGAAGAAGGTAAAATAAACACCTTCCTCCAGTGAAAAAAAAAAAAAAAAAAAAAAATGTAAAAGCCTCGGCAAAAATTATTATGTAATAATAAAATATAATCATTTACAAAAGAGTAAAATAAACAACCAAAAAAATCATAAAGTCTCATTTAAAAAAAAAATACATTTAAACAAAAGAAATAAAAAAATTATAATTATGCAATAACGCAAATAATTATAAAGCAGTGTTACAATGGAAAACATTATTAATACTAGTATTAGTATTTTAAAAAGTGTCATACATAACCTTTCAGCATTTAAAAGATTAAAACATTTGGATTAAATTGAACTATAATAAACTAAAATTAAAAACTAAAATTCAATAAAATTAGACAAAAAAAAATGACAAATGCACAATTTAATTTTAAAAAAGGTAACTGAAATAAAAAAACAAAAATTCTAAAAATAAAATCTAATTCAACATATTAAATCATTATGCAAAAACAACCAAAAAATCATTAAAAAAAATTATAAACAAAAGACATTGAAACATTTCAGACTAAAACTAAAAACTAAAAGTCAAAAATGAAATTCAAAACTATATAGACATAAAAAACTAATTAAAAAATGACAAAGAAATTCACAATATAATTTAAAAAAAAATTAACTGAATTAAAAAACAAAAAAAAATAATAAAAATGACAAAACAAATGATAAAAATAAAATCTAATTTAACATTAAATCATTATGCAGAAACAACATCATAAAAGTCTCATTAAAAAATAAAATTAAACAAGAGAAATAAAAAACAATTATGCAATAATTATTAGTACAAGTATTAGTATTTAGTATTAGTCATAAGCTTTCAACATTTAAAACATTAAAATATTTCAGAAACTTCAATTTTTTTCAACTAAAATTAAAAACTGAATTTCAATAAAAAAATATATATTTAGACATAAAAATGAAAAAAAAAAGACAAAACAAATTACAAAAATAAAATCTAATTTAACACATTAAATCATCAAGTGTCATACATAACCTTTCAGCATTTAAAACATTAAAAAATTTCAGCAATTTCTAATTTTTATTTTAAGTTAAAAGCACTACAATAACTCAATCTACAGTAAAATTAAAAACTGAAGACATATAAAAATCAAATAAAAATGACAAAAATCCACAATATATTTTAAAAAGTTAACTGAAATAAAAAAAAAACTTAAATATGAATAAAAATGACCAAACAAATTATAAAAATAAAAGCTAATTTAACATATTAAATCATTATGCAAAGAAATCTTAATGCCTAAAAAAAAAGTTTAAAAAATAATAATAATAAATAAAATTTTTTAAAAAGTCTCATTGAAAAAAGAAAGAAAAATTATGCAAAAAAAAAAATCATTACAATGCAAAGCATTGTTGGTATAAATAAAAGGTGATGCACAGAATGAAATAAATGTTTCTGAAAAGAAAAGAAATAATGTTTCTGCACTAAACACCTACAAACATTTCAGCGTTTAGGTAAAATAACTAATACTTAATCTAAAAACTTAATAAAAAGTATATAAACACTTGAACACAAATGACAAAACACATTGGATGTATTAAATTAAAACAAAAACAGAAAATATAAAAATAAAATGCAATTCAAAATATTAACAAAAATATATCAAAATAGTGAAAGGGAAAACAAAAGAAATATTGAAGTCTTTATTTTGGAAAGCTGTATTTTGAAACAGACGCGTCTTAAAGCTACACTGCGCTGTGTAATAGTTGTTTTTGCTGCGAGTCGAACTCACCGTCTTTCTTATCCAGCACCAGCTGCTCCATCTCTTTCCTCAGATCCTCCTGGTTTATGTCGCAGGCGTCAAACGCGTCGCTCACGAACTCAGACACGCCGGGGCTGGTGGAGATGTCCTCGTCCTCCTGCTAGCACAGTCAACAAATGAGCTTAATCACTGAAACCTGTGATGAGAATGCAAATCTGAGGAGGAAACACTACCTCATTAGTCTTGGCTTTAGCGCTGATGGCCACTGGAGGTGTTTTGGGTCTGATGGTTTCTGTGAAGCAGCAAAATACACATTCATTTCTTTTCCAGAGAGACTAAACAATGAATTTTACCATCAATGATAATTAAGCGGCTAATAATAAAATAAAATATTTCTTTTAAAATGTTTCATTTTAATTTTAGTTAAACTTTCAGTAATTTTGTTTTTTTATGTTTGTTTTTTTATGTTTTTTATGTTATGTTTAGTAATTTCATGTTTTTTCTCCATTTTTATATTTTTTTCTCCCAAATGTGTTTATATTTTTTATTCCTGTTTCAGTTTAACTTTAGTTAAACTAATTTTGTGTTTTTGTCATTTTTATTGGCTTTTTTTTTTTACTATATATTTTTTATCTTTAATTTTTATTTTATATTATTTTTAATGTTATTTTGTTGGCTTAGTTGTACTTCACAATAATAACCCAACAAAATAATTTTACTTTAAAAATACATATAATAAAACATATATAATAAAATATAATAAAAAAAATATAAAAATACAACAAAACTGTTGTTTTAGTATCATGAATATACTATTATTGGTTTTGTTAATATTTTGAAATATATTTTATTTTAATATTTTCATGTTACGTTTAAGTTTTAAGTAATTTTGTTGTTGAGGATTTTCCCCCATTTTTATATATATTTTTTCTCCCAAATATGTTTATTTATTGTATTTTTATTTTAATATTACTGAGATTCTATTATAGTTTCTGTTAATATTACCACATTTAATTCAATTTTATCTGTACATTTTCCATTTTATTTTAATAAAGTAATTTTGTTGTGTTTTTGTCATTTTTATTGGCTTTTTTTCATACTTCTATATATATTTTTTTAATCAACCTTTAATTTTTATTTTATATAATTGTAATTATTTTTAATTATTTAATTATTTGGTTGGGTTAAGTTTTACTTATCAAATATAAACCAAACAAAACAACTTAACTTTAAATATGAGAAAAATTTCATAAAATAAAAATTTGAGTTGATAAAAATTATACTGACATATAAAAAAAGCTAATAAAAATAATAACAATACAACAAAACAGTTGTTTTAGTGTTTTTTACTATTATTGTTTTTGATAATATTTTGAAATATATTTTAATACTTTAATTTTTATTTTATTTAAGGTTTAAGTAATTTTGTTGTCATGTTTTTTTTTCTCCATTTTTATATTTTTTTCTCCCAAATGTGTTTATATTTTTTATTTCTGTTTCAGTTTAACTTTAGTTAAACTAATTTTGTGTTTTTGTCATTTTTATTGGCTTTTTTTTTTTACTATATATTTTTTATCTTTAATTTTTATTTTATATTATTTTTAATGTTATTTTGTTGGCTTAGTTGTACTTCACAATAATAACCCAACAAAATAATTTTACTTTAAAAATACATATAATAAAACATATATAATAAAATATAATAAAAAAAATATAAAAATACAACAAAACTGTTGTTTTAGTATCATGAATATACTATTATTGGTTTTGTTAATATTTTGAAATATATTTTATTTTAATATTTTCATGTTACGTTTAAGTTTTAAGTAATTTTGTTGTTGAGGATTTTCCCCCCCATTTTTATATATATTTTTTCTCCCAAATATGTTTATTTATTGTATTTTTATTTTAATATAACTGAGATTCTATTATAGTTTCTGTTAATATTACCACATTTAATTCAATTTTATCTTTACATTTTCCATTTTATTTTAATAAAGTAATTTTGTTGTGTTTTTGTATTTTTATTGGCTTTTTTATAAATATATCATCAACTTTTTAATTTGTATTTAAATTAATTTTAATTATTTTTAAAGTTAAGTTATTTTGTTGGATTAGTTTTACTTCACAATAATAACCAACAAAATAACTCAAAACTTTAAAAATAACTCAAATTAAATAAAATAAAAATCAAAAGTCGATAAAAAAACTATATAGCCATATATAATAAACATATAATAAAAATGGAAAAAAAACTCAACAAATTTAAAATTACAATTTACAATTTTTTTATATTTTCATTAATATTTTATTTAAGGTTAAAATAATTTTATTTTTTATTTTATTTTTTCATTTTTTTTTTATTATATTTAGTTGATGTAGTTTTACAGTTTAGTTTATATAGTTATTATTTTAATATTAAATACGAAATGAAAATGAGAAATATTGCCTTGGCAAAAGATTAAATAAAATGAAATAAAAATAAAATAAGTTCAAGTTTTTTTTTTTAATTTAATAAGCCACAAAAACACATTATTGTGACTTAAAACAAACATGAATTAAAATAAATTTAAAAAAAGAACTTAAGAACTTTAAGAAGAGTTTTTATTAATTTTTATTTCATTTGTAGTTATTTTAGTATATTTACTAAATGAAAACTACGGTATTTAGGTATGAAATATTTATAATAAAGCAACAAAATGTTTTTTTTTTTAGTTGGTTGGTTTTAGTTTGAGTTAACTCTAATAACCCTGTATTGTATTATGTTTTTACTGGAATTATATCAGCCATCTGCAGCCCTTTTTCTCAAAATATCATCTGTAGTCTAGTCTGAACTCTTTCTTCAGTAAGTATACAAGGCCTCGTGAACCTGAGATGTTCTCGTTCAGCGGTGTCGACGCGTTCTTCTCCTCTTCCCTCTTTTCGGCCGCCTGCTGCTGCGCCGCCAGAGCCGTGAGCTGCGCCGACTGCTTGATCAGAGACACGCGGTAGAAATAATTCCTCCAGAACACGTCCTCCTTCACCCTGAAACACACACACACACATTCAGACACATCTGCTCTCACAGTCTCAGCATTAATAATCAGAGCATTAACTAATCTCACTGTTTGGGGACGAGGTCAAAGCGCATCCTGTTGAGCAGTTCGTCTTCCTGGAGCATCACGAGGGCGACGGGGTACATCTGATCAAAGTCGAACTGGAACTGCACTCCGGCCGGAGGATCGCGCAGGAAGTTCCTCTTGTCCTGATTTTTAATAAATAAATAATAAATAAATAAATAGTCATGCTTATATATATACAAAAAATATTACAAATATTTTATTCAAAATTATTTTCAATTTTAGTCTACTAATGATTTAAATACGGAGGTCAAGCAGCTGATGCTCACAGCGGATAAAGCAAGTATCTGCTGCTGAATGGTTTCCTCCTCATTGTATCCAACCCAGGGCGGCACTGCGGCGTCTATGCACAAAAGATTAAGGAATTGTGGAAATACATGAATGTATAAAAAGATTTTTCTTCAAAATAGCTGTACAGAGTCACAAATTCAGGCATTTATGTCCATACCTGTTTTCTTTGCATTTTTCTCCTGGACAAATTTTTCCTGCTCCTTCTGAAAATCTCCCAAAATGGTCTGAGAGAATTGAAAATAGAGATGCAATGCTCATTTTTATTGGTCTGAATCAAGGTTATTCAAACAAAAAATAAATAAATAAATAAATAAATCATTAATTGAAATAAAATAAACTTTAACTGAAATGTATTTTACATCATCTAGTTGCTGATTGTAAAAATTACAATATTTGTAATTTTTGCACTTTAGTTTCTCATTTAAATACTAAAATAACTAAAGGTAATAAATAAACAAACATTATTTAATATAACAGACATATTTTAAAATGTTTTACAAAAACACAATAATGCACAAAAACATGAAAACAGAAAAATAAAATCAAAAGCTATATTACTAATAGTAATAAATTAAAAATAAATGATAAAAGTACAAAATAATTCTAAATATTTAGCAATATAGACATTTTAAAATTAATAAAAATGTAAAAACATAATCACTAAAAGTAACTCAAATGACACATAAAAAATCATTCAAAATATTAATAAGTATATAGACGTATTTTTTAAAAAATAATAAAAGTGTTGAAAACACAACAAAATTACTAAAATGTGCAGAAAATTTAGCAATAGCAATTTTTTTATATAAATCCAAAAGTTGATCCAAAGTACAGCAAATCGATAAAATTCTGAAAAATATTAAATGCTTTCTATTCGAATATATTTGAAAACGTAATTTATTCCTGTGATTTCAAAGCTGAATTTTTAGCATCATTACTCCAGTCACATGATCCTTCAGAAATCATTCTAATATTCTGATTTGCTGCTTAAAAATTATTTTTTTCTTTATTATTATTATTATTATTATTATGTTGACAACAGCTGAGTAGATTTTTTCAGGTTTTTAAAGCATCCTTGCTAAATAAAATTATTCATTTCTATGATTTCTTTCCCAAAATAAAAATAAAAAATAAAAAATAAGCTTTTTATTTCAGATAAATGCTGATCTTTCTATTCATCTATTTATCATCAAACAAAATGTCTCAACTGTTTTAAATATTGATAATAATAATGTTTCTTGAGCAGCAAATCAGCATATTAGAATGATTTCTGAAGAATCATGAGACTCTGAAGACTGGAGTAATGATGCTAAAAATTTAGCTTTGAACACAGAAATAAATTACATTTTAAAATATATTCAAATAGAAAGCAGTTTTTTGAAATATAAAAATATTTCAATATTTCATTGTTTTGGCTGTACTTTGGATCAAATAAATGCACTTAAAAAACATTAAAAATCTTACTGTTCAAAAACTTTTGACTGGAAGTGTACACTTCTATGATAAAAATGTTTTACATTTTTAAATTCAACCTCATTTTGAAATTCATTTTATTAAAGTATAAAATGCCAGGGTGGTGATACAAATTAAAAATAAAATTATTTAAAAAACTTAAAGTTTTGGAGAAAAAACAACTCATAGCAATGACACAACAGGATTATTAGTCACTCTTGAATTTGACAAGAGAAATAAAATGTTTAGTTATAAATTGTATATATAAAAAAGTTATATATTTTTAAATTACATAAAGAACATGCCACATGTATTTCAAACAATATTTCTACTTCACCATCTTTTACAATTTATTTGTCCTGAAAACAAATTAGAGAATTTCTTAATTTCAACATGACATACCTTGTCAATGATGCCGTCGATGTTGCTCTCCTCCACTGTTTTCTTGATAGTTTGTGCTGTTTCTGCCACAGACTCTGAGATTTTCTTAGTGGCGCTGCTCGCAAAGTTCAGAATAAAGCCTGACACAGAAGAGAGAACAAAAACACATTAAAACTCTGGATGAAACACATACATAACATAAGAGTTGATTGCATTTCTTCTAGTAAACAGTGTTGGGAAGGTTACTTTGGAAATGTAATAGGTTACAGATTACAAGTTACTCTGTTTAAAATGTAATAAGTAGTGTAACTTTTCAATTACTTTATTAAAGTAATGTAACATTACTTTTAATTACTTTTTGATTACTTTTCTAAATTTCTAATATTTTTAATTGTTAGTTATTTTCAAACATTTAAACCAGGCAGGGTTAACCTTACAGTAGCACTCAACACTGATTACTGTCAGACTTTCAAAATCCTTTATGACTTGAATTAAGATTATAAGGGATAACATACATCTTTATTTTGCGATAACAACTGGCTGAATGTACATTATCTCACTTATTACACAGCTGCTTGACAGATTATTAGATGTTTTGTGTCAAAATTATTAGACACGAAACACTGATCTGAGTTGAAAGCTTCCATGAAGAAATCATATAGCATATAGCACTGACATAAGTTGCCCCGAATTAGCTTTTTGGGCTTTTTATGCCTTTTATTGTGATAGGACAGTAGAGAGATGACAGGAAAGAGCTGGGAGGAGAGAGGGGAGCGGGATCGGCAAAGGACCTCGAGACGGGAATCGAACTCGGGTCACCGTGAGCGCAGTTGCGCTATATGTCATAACAAGATCATAACATAACATCATAACAAGAAATAGTTTAATAGCTATGATACTGGGTTTGAAATCAAATGTTTGCATAGTTCTGACAGAAAACACTAGCATCTAACAATGCCTTGGAAAAAACATTCTTAAAAAATAAAGTTTATGCATAAACCCAAATAGGAAATAAAACAGTTATCGAATAAGCATGTGTCCTAAACTCCTAAAACATTGGTGTCTCATTTTAGAGCAGTCAATGCAATTTAAAAGAAGTCAATTAAATCTGTAAGTGGGGGTGGGTGTGTGAAAAAATTCAGATGTAACCCCCTTTGTAATCACTGGCATTTTTCAAAAGTTTTTTCTCAGTAACTGTAACTTATTACAATTACATTTATTTTGTAATTAAATTACGTAATTCCGTTACATGTAACTAGTTACTCCCCAACACTGCTAGTAAACATCAGACTTATAACAAAACTTCAGAAGCTCGTGTTTACAATCTATATATTATTATATAAATACACCAAGGTGTTCTGCGTTACAAAATATGCTGTAACATGATAAAGTACGACATATGCTGTAATAATGATTAAGTAGATTCATATAGTGTGATATTAATATGTTTCTCTCATGATCTGTGTCCAAAAACATGTTAAAGCAATGACTCATGTCATATCTGTCATCATGTTATATAACCGTATCCCTTACAAAAACACTGTAGCGTTACTCTGGTATATTATCTGATCATATACAGTGATTATAACATGATGTGTCGTGTATATGTGTCACCGCTGAGTCCTTTGGCCTGCTCTAGGATGTGTTGTGTTTCTTCAGTCTCTGTGTTGATGTTTTTCTCCTCTGCTGTTTCCTGTTTGTCCGTTTTCTCTTGATTCTCGGACTCTCCGCCCAACCATGAGCTCCAGCCTTTAAACATGCTGCCGGTGCTCTGTGTCTGTCTCTCCGCGGTGAAAGTAATGATCTCTGGTGTTTTAATCAGTATAATTTTACTCCATGATCCGCATCCGCACGGGGCCACATCAACAACAACAGCAGCCGAGCGCTTCCTCTGTCAACATACGGCGGCGGAGCCCGCGATTCCACAGCGACACCTGCCGCACGGGAAGAACGACTGCGCGCCGCTAGCGGCAAATTTAACTTTTGACAGGAGTGGAAACAACATACAGTTGCAATCTAAATTATTCAACCCCCTTGACCTGCAAGACATTTTGCTGCAGAGAACAAAATTTTGTGAAAACAATTCAACAAAGCCATCAGTACACTAGTAGAGAAAGTTTATTCATACACATTTGAGTAATTTTGAGAACGTAAGTTGATGACTAATGAAAGAAAATTAAATTGCCTCTAAACATTCATGTTCAAAATTATTCAACCCCCAAAAGTAAAATCTGGTGCAGAATCTTTTATTCCTTAAAACCACCAATAAACGCTGTTTGGAAGTGCTTAGAAGCTTCTGTCACCTTTCTACTGCAATCTTGGTCCATTCCTCGCCTGAAAAAGCTTTCAGATCACTGATAATCTTTGGTTTTCACATTGCCACTGCTTTTTTCAAATTCAACCAAATATTTTCAATGAGAATTAAATCTGGAGACTGAACAGGCCACTCAAGAACATTCTATGACTGATCCCTGAACCAAGCTTAAGTAGATTTTGATGTATACTTTAGGATGATTGTCCTGCAAGAAAGTCCACTGATCATCAGCTTCAGTCTTTGCATCAAAGGCATCACAATTCTTGCCAAAATGGCCTGATACTTCAAAGAATCCAGGATGTCCTTCATACAGTCATGTTTTCCACTTCCTGCTAAAGTAAAACAACCCCATAACATGACTGATCCACCTCAGTGTTTGACAGTGGAGATGGTGTTCTTCTGCCAATAAGTTTTGCCTTTTTTGCACCAGACATACTGCTGATCCACAGGTCTAAAACATTCCAGATTGGTTACATCACTCCATAAATCATTCTTCCAGAACTCCGCAGGTCTATCCAGATGAATTTTAGGATGTTCAAGTCTGTCTTTTTGTTCTTCTTGGGCAAGAGTGGTATTCGGCAAGATGCCTCAACATGAAGGCCATACTTGTCTTGTGTTCATCTTATACTCTGCATTGAAATGTTTTTCCTCCTTTTGTTGGGTCATCTTGCAAGTATTTGGCTGTACACTGCAGGTTTTTCTCAGTTACTCTGATCAAACATTTTATGACATTGTGCTTTTTTGTTCAACACCACCAGGTTTTCTGGTACAACACACTTCAAACTAAGGAATAAGGCTGCCAGATGCGTCTCAAGGAACTTTTAATGTCTTGGAAATCTTAATGTAGCCTTAGATTTTCTAATAAAATAAGACAATTTCTTCTCTTTAGTTTTTGTGAGAGCTCTGTTGACTGAGTCATATTAGCGACTCAACCGTATGTATGTGTCACACCCCAAGCTAATTCTGTTTTTTAATAAAGTTTATAAAGGCTTAATTGTGTTTTAAGACAATTTTGTTCCCTACCATAAAAAAATAAGTGACTTAAATCAGCAATGTTGAACAGGGGTTAAATAATTATGACATAGCTGTGATATTAAAAAATCCTATAACTCAAAAACATTACATTCTATACTGACATTATAACTTTTAATACGCCATTAAACTGTTGTAGATGCAATTTTTATAAAGTCCTGGATCTTCAGAAAAGCTTGTATTTGTAAAGTACCATCGTCTCTGGGGGGTTGAATAATTTTGATTGCAACTGTAGCAAAGAAAACGTCCTACTGTAAAAAAAAAAAAAAAAAAAAAAAAAAAAAAAGAAAAAAAAAACCCCTCATGACCTCAAACCCATAGCATTAAACAATGGAAGTAGTGAGAAAATTAGCGATCGGAGCTTTCGAAAAACGCTTCGAATCATTTGTGAATGATTTGAATCTACTCAGTGATTCGGAGATTTCAGTTTAGAGCATAAACAAACTGTAAAGAGAAAAATAAAATAAAATATAGCTGCAAGCAGCGATGGACGGGCCCTCGCCGCCAGCGCATCCGCAACCCTGGTGCCCCAGCGGGCACATGCATTGACAGTAACCCTGTGGCAGTTTGGATTGAAGTGTTACAGCAATGAAAGGGTTAAAAGCAAAATTCATTTAAATCATTCTGACAGACTGAGAATGAGCTGAAAAAGATTCCTTATCCAATGAGGTCATCTTGTGTTCATCCAGGGGCGGATCTAGAAAATAATTTTTAGGTTGGCAAAGGGGTGGCATGGGGTCTATGAGGGGTGGCAACTCCAAAGTAAGCCCCCATGCATAGTTTTTGGGGATTTATAGTCTGACATACACAGTTGTGTTCACAAATATTGCATTACCATTAAGTAATCATCTATACCGTTTAAAATAAAAAATTAATAACATTTCAATATCCATAATGGCACCAAGTCAATAAACAGTATAAGAAAACTTTATATACTAAAACAGGTTATAAATGTTTCTGAGCTTGTATCCCTAAAGAAGATATGTGATTCTATTAAATTAGGACTTAGATGGTCGAAATCATCAATCATCAATCTTTCAATGTAGTTATTACAGGTATTCTTACACACAATTCAAAAACAACACTCGTGAGATCAATAACACAACAAAAAAATACTTATTAGGAATTATTTTGCAATTCAATGTCTATTACAGTATACAGCCTAAATTAAATTACAGATTGCTAATTCAGCAATGAACTTTTGGGAAAAAATAATTTCCTTTGAACGCAAGCAGAGGAAAAGCACTAGAAAAGTTCAAACAACAAAGAACTGTATATGAACTTGGTATGCACCACAATACAGTACAGTAAAAAAATAAAATTAAAAAGTAAATTCAGCATCCTCTGCACATTTGGTTAAATTTCATTACAGTACACAAGACTATAGCAGATTCTTGGTCTCCTGACACAAGACTATATATATTTTTCTTTATTTCTCAGTTCTGCAAAAATGCAGGAGGCTACACATGGTTACAAATAAATTTTGACAGTCACACTATTGAAGTTGTACAACATGTGCTACAGTTTACTGTACATATAGAATAGTGAAATTTCCATCATATAATGTACTGGTACTGTACTATGGAATTATACTGTTTGTGTAAGTATAATAGCCATGTAGATGATGTGTTTATTTCTCTTCTCTCTCCGTTGTTGGATGCAGAGATTCTGATTGGTGTGTCATCAGTTTTGCTACTTAATGGTTAACTTACTCATTTAACCAGTGTTGGGAAGGTTACTTTGGAAATGTAATAGGTTACAGATTACAAGTTACTTGATTTAAAATGTAATAAGTAGTGTAATTTTTCAATTACTTTATTAAGGTAATGTAACTTATTACTTTTAATTCCTTTTTGATTACTTTTCTAAATTTCTAGTATTTTCAACTGTTAATCATTTTGAAACATTTAAAACAGGCAGGGTTAACCTTACAGTAGCACTTAACACTGATTACTGTCAGACTTTCAAAATCCTTCATCACTTAAATTAAGATTATAAGGGATAACATACATCTTTATTTTGTGATAACAACTGGCTGGATGTACATTATCCCACTTATTACACAGCTGCTTGACAGATTATTTAGATGTTTCGTGTCAAAATAATTAGACATGAAACACTGATCTAAGTTGAAATATTTCAACGCAAAGCTTCCATGAAGAAATCAGTTGCTAGCAAACGGCAAGTTCAAACTAGACATTTTAGGTATACAGTGCAGTCATACCACTTTTCTTACACAACATTTCACCACATAAATAATTTAGTATACTAGTTTGTTAGTTATCTTATAATCCATTACAGTGTACAAAAAAAATAAATAAAAAAGGGCAGCAGCTGCATTTGTATGAAACAATAGAGCGAGTCCACGATGCCAGGATGACAGAATTAAGAAATTGTCTACATAATATTGAATTGAGCTTTACTATTTTATTAGCTAACCAAACGCAAAGCTTCCGCCAAGAAAAACTATCAAGCACATAGCACTGACTTAAGTTGCCCCGAATTAGTCTGAGTTATTAGTTTTTACCAGTTGTTATCAGGGAATAACATACCTTGGAATGTCATGACTGACCAATCAGAATCAAGCATTCCACAGAGCCATGTAATAATAATAATAACAATTTATTTTAAAGCACAGCCACCACAAATTCAGACTTTTTTTTTTACTTTTTTGGGGGGGGATTTTTATGCCTTTTATTGTGATAGGACAGCAGAGAGATGACAGGAAAGAGCTGGGAGGAGAGAGGGGAGCAGGATCGACAAAGGACCTCGAGATGGGAATCGAACTCAGGTCATCGTGAGCATAGTTGCGCTATATGTCGGCACGCTAACCACGAGGCTATTGGCACCAATGCCCCAAAGGCAGACTCAACAGCTCTTATTTACTTTGAGATCATTGCGAGGTTAAATACAGATTTGAAATCATAACAAGAAATAGTATAATAGATATGAAACTGGGTTTGAAATCAAATGTTTGCATAGTTATGACAGAATACACACGCATCTAACAATGCCTTGGAAAAAATCTTAAAAAATAAAGTTTATGCATAAACCCAAATAGGAAATAAAACAGTTATTAAATAAGCATGTGTCCTAAACTCCTGAAACATTGGTGTCTCATTTTAGAGCAGTCAATACAATTTATGAAAGAAGTAAATTAAATCTGTAAGTGGGGGTGGGTGTGTGAAAAAATTCAGATGTAATCCCCTTTGTAATCACTGGCATTTTTCAAAAGTAACTGTAATTTAATTACAAACTAATTACAATTACATTTATTATGTAATTAAATTACGTAATTCCGTTACATGTAACTAGTTACTTCCCAATACTGCTAATGACACATTTGTATAGGTAATAAAAAGAAGAGTATGTAATTTGTCTCTTATTATCCTGATTAATAACGCTCACCATTAAACAAACAAAACCAGCCATGCAAATAATTAAATAACACATGTTACACAAGCACTAGGTATTTGATGGCATTAGATGATTTGTTGATTGCATTTAATATATTGCAAGCTTAATTAAACATTTCCAGTTGTTTGTAAAAGGTGTTTTTACGGATGTTTTCGTTGCACCACACTGTTTTGACCAACAGACCATCATTTTAAGTAGGAATCGGTTCAATTAATTCAAAGCTCCGAAAAGTTTCTGGGCTTTCACGTTTGCCAAAAATAAAACTGTTTTATATTAAAAACAAGCAAGCAAGCCCTGCCCAGAATTTAAAAGTAACGCAAAAGTAACGTAACGCATTACTCTCCATAAAACTCGATTATAATGCACAATGTTTCCATCTAACATCTATTTTGAGCTGCAGCTTGTCATTCCTGTTTTGGCTAGCTAGCAGTAAACCGGTTGTTGCAACATTGCACCTGAATATCTTCATATGTGTGGATGTTTCGACGTGGAAAGCAGTTATCTTCGGAATGGAAATTGTAAACTTTTCGATTATTTCAGTTCATCTTAGAATACTAGCCAGCAAACCCAGTAGTGCTGACAGTGTTGTGTAAACATGGCTGAAGACGGGAAAAACTGAGGAAGAGACAAACCGATTCAATTAAGTGAGTCATTTACGCTGAAACCACTCCGAGTCCGACTGATTCAAATTCAAACACGATTCGCTAGCAAAACAAAAACAGATCAAAAGACAAGGCTTGTAATAATTTTAAAAAACACATAGTGATGGGTAAAATGGAGCTTTTCGAAATTCCGAATCAGTTAAAGCACTGCGTCGCAAAATGATTCACTGATTCAAAGCGCTCCAATCAGATAAAAGCGCTTATTGCAAATTATTTGATTCAGATCGGAACTTCGGAGCAGGTTCGCGAATCATTTGATTTTTTCTTTTTATTAAACAGTAGCCTACATAAATCAAACAATTAAGACAGTGCAGTTATAAACAAAGACAAAATAAAAGAAAGACAAAAAATATATACATACAGGCTTGTTGCCAGGAAAAACAAAAAAAACAAAATACAATTACACCTCAAGGAGACACAAAGGACGAATATAAAGATAGTTTTTAATGCTTTCAAACGAACAGAACTCTGGATAGTTTATATATACCTGTCTAAGTCCACGTTGAATAAAGAAAAGAGAGGTTTAGAGCCATGTATTTATTTGACAACATGTCTGCGGTTGCTGAGAGGTAAGATTTTGTTTATGAATATAAAATGTATTTGACATGAAGCGCGTGTGATCGCTGACAGGTGTTTGAATCTACAGTATATGAGTATAAAATGTATTTATTCGACACAAACCCCCTGCAACTGCTGACAGGTATCTGAAGTTACTGTTTATGAATAAAAAATGTATTTAACTTGAAACACATGAGATCGCTGAGACGTAGTTGATGTTACAATACAAAAATATGAAATGTAGGTATATTTAATTGACACCAAACCCCGACGATCGAGGACGGGAATCTGAACTTACTTTATATGAACAGAAAATGTATTTATTTGACACAAACTTCCTGCAATTGCTGATAGTAATCTGAAATTACTGTTTCTGAATAAAAATGAATTTGACTCCAAACGCATGAGATCGCTGAGACTTAGCTGATGTTACAGTACAAAAATATGAAATGTATTTATTTGACACAAACTGTCTGGGGTTGCTGAGAGGTACCTTAAGATTCCATATATGAATATAAAATGTAGTTGACATGAGGCGGCTGCGATCGCTGACAGGTGTTTGAAGCTACAGCATATGCATATAAAATGTATTTATTTGACACAAACTGTGTGCGATTGCTGACAGGTATCGGGAGTTGCTGTATATGAATACAAAGTTACTATTTATGAATAAAAATATATTTGACTCGAAACGCATGAGATCGCTGAGACGTATTTAATATTACAGTACAAAAATATAAAATGTATATTTGACAAAAACCTCTGCGATCTCGGACGGGTATCTGAACTTTATATCATGAGAAAATGTATTTGCAGAAACTGTCTGCGTTTGCTGAGAGGTACCTAAAGATTCTGTATATGAATATAAAATGCATTTGACATGAAGCGCCTGCGATTGCTGACAGGTATCTGAAGTTACTGTTTCTGAATAAAAAATGAATTTCACTCATAACGCATGAGATCGCTGAGAGGTAGCTGATGGTACAGTACAAATATATGAAAATGTAAAAATATGTATTTATTTGACACCAAACCCGACGATCGCGGACGGGTATATGCTTATATAACAATAGAATGTATTCAACTGACGCAAATTGTCTGCCATTGCTGACAGGTATCTGCAGCTACTGTTTCTGAATAAAGAAATATTTTACTCCAAACGCATGAGAACGCTGAGACTTAGTTGATGTTACAGTATTATTTGACACCAAACCCGACGATCGAGGACGGGTATTTTAACTTATATGAACAGAAAATGTATTTATTTGACAAAGAATCCCTGCAACTGCTGACAGGTACCTGAAGTTAATGTTTATGAATAAAAAATGCATTTGACTCGAAACATATCAGATCGCAGAGACGTAGTTGATGTTACTGCACAAAAATACGAAATGTATTTATTTGACACCAAACCCCTGCATCGCCCATGGGTATCAGAACTTACTTTATATGAACAGAAAATGTATTTATTTGACACAAACTGTCTGCGGTTGCTGAGTGGTACCCAAAGATTCTGTCAATGAATATAAAATGTATTTGACATGTATTTATTTGACACAAACTGTCTGCGGTTGCTGAGTGGTACCCAAAGATTCTGTCAATGAATATAAAATGTATTTGACATGAAGCGCGTGTGATCGCTGACAGCTGTTTGAATCTACAGTATATGAATATAAAATGTATTTATTTGACAGAGCAAACAAAAATTTAATATTGTAATATTTCCCCATATTCTCTTTTGAGTATTCAATAATACAAAGCAAGCATCAAGCATCTTTAAAGCAAAAAGAAAAGTCAGTTACAAAATAAGATTGAACAAACATTAAAAAAAACAACACAACACAGCAGATGACTTCAACATCTGACTTGTGTTTCTTAAAGGCTTTAGTAGGGTAGCATTTGTGACGGACCGCGAATCATTTGATTCAGATCCGAACTTCGGAGCGGGTTCTCGAATCATTTGATATGAACTTCGGAGTGGGTTTGTGAATCATTATTCAGATTCAGGAATCATCTGATTAAGATCAGAACTTTGAAGAGAGTTTCATTCCATTCAAATCGGATCTTCGGAGTGCGTATTGAGAATCTTTTTTTCCAATTTAATTTTTTTAAACTATTAAGGTAGTACAGTTATAACCATGATTTTATGCGTATTTAATGGTTTAACTATTGTAACCATGGTGTTCATAGTTAATTTTCCTAAGGGAAATTGCCAGGTTAACAAAACAAAAAAAAAAAAAACAAACAAAAAAAAAAAAAATACAATTACACTATAAGAGGACACATTGGATGCATATAGAGATGCACTTTAGGATGAACAGAGCTTTGGATAGTTTCCATGTCTAGATAAACTTTTAATAAAGAAAGGAGAAGTTTAGAGCCAGATGTTTGTCTGATGAATATACTAACATAAACAAAATAAAAAAAACAAACAAACAAAAATAAAGAATCTTATATGGGTTTTACCTTGTAAAATCAGCACTATAAAAAAAAAAAAATCATTAAATTAATTAAAATCACAATGATTTAAGGCATGAAGAAATGATCTTTAAACATGGTTTTGCAAAAAGCATTTATTTTAATTTATTAGAACCTAACAGTTATCTAAACTTTATTATCTGAACAAAGTACAGCAAAGAATTCTTCATGTAAAAAATCCAGTTTAGGCTCCGAACATATCAGATATGACAAGTGCGAGCGAACGGTTAGATGAACGCCTGTAGACGTGAGACCAGACTCACATGACAACACAGCTGGCGTCCTGATTGTGTCTCTGAGCCTGAAACACACACAGGTTACTGATTATTCACAAACATCTGCATGAATCAGCTGAAGCAGAGCACAAACATTCACATCTGAATGAAGCTGCAGAACCGGCAAGACAACATTCAAGCACACAGCAGATTCACACACACAACATGAGGACGAAAGACACAAAGAGAAAAGGAAGTGAGGCATTTGAACATAAACACACACCTTTGCATGTACCGGCCTGAAAAAAAGCAGTTTTTGATGGCAGATTTATGATGCTATTATTGCAACAATTTACTGCAGATTTAAGATTTTAGTCTTTCAATTAGACCTTTAATAGATCAAAAATAGTTGCATGCTCAGTTATAATAATAATAATAATAATAATAAATAAATGCAACTTAAAAATGACAAAATAGATAAAATATCAGGTATATAAAATTTCTAAATTAAATGAAAACTTAAATAGAAAATATTCATTAAAACGCAAACAAATAAAAATAAATACATTGTATAGATAAGAAACAAAAATACATAAAATGACTCCATACATAAAAACAAATGGTCAACAAATAGGTAAATGTATAAATATAAAATAAATAAAAAAATATTCAGAAAGTATAATGTAAAAAAATAAAAAATATGCCTCAAATAAGAAAGCAAAAAAAAAAAAAGGGAGGACAATATATAATATAAATAAAAACAAACAAATAGATAAATATGTAAAATAAAATGCAAACAAATGGCTAAATGCATAAAATACAAATAGGAACAAAATAGTAAATAAAAGCAAACTAAATAATACAGAAAATATGAATTAAGATAGATAAAACAAAAAACAAAAAAAAAACATAACATAAAAAAAAACAAACAAAACAAAACAACGATAAATACATAAAACAATGATCAAAAAAGATAAATGCATAAAATATATATTCAGAAAATCTAAAAAATGTAAACAAAAAATGCTACATAAGAAAATAATCAAAATGATAATTATAATAAATAAAACAAAGAAATAAACAAAAACATATATGGCTAAATACATAATACGAATAAGAACAAAATATTAAATAAAAGCAAACAAAATATTAATACAAAAAATATGAATTAAAAAAAAAAAGAGATTAAACATCAGGTATATAAAATTTCTAATTAAATGAATTATTAAATTATTAAATTAAATGAAATAAAATACAGAAAATATAAATAAAAATGCAAACAAATAAATACGTAATAAGAAACAAAAATACATAAAGTGACTTAATACATAATATAAATAAAACAAACGATCAAAAAAGAAACGCATACAATATAAAATAAATAAATATTCCGAAAATATTAACAAAATGTAAACAAAAAAAAAAAAATGCTACTTAAGCAAATAATCAAAATGACAATATAAATAAAACAAAGAAATAGATGAACAAACAAACAAACAAACAAACATGGCTAAATACATAATACAGATAAGAACAAAAAATTAAATAAAAATTAAAGCAAACAAATAAAATGTGAAAAAAAATATTATGGGACAAACTCCTGTAATAAAGCTACCAAACGAAAGAGCGAGCAAATAATTTCTTATCATATGGACATAGAAATAAACATTAACATGAAAATGCAAAATACTGTTTCAAAACTCAGCAAATTAAAATTGAAAAGGCTAAAATGCTGGAGCTCGTCTAGTGTTAATGTTCAGTTTCTGAGATTTCATCAAGCCCATCAGATGAAACACACACACGCTTTCTAATGTGTTATAATGCTGACGGTGTGTTAGTAAAGACGCAAAACTGCAGTTACTGCCAAAGCAAAGCACACACGGACTGAATCCATCTCACCTCCAGCCCATCAGGACAGAGAACAACATTTCTTTTTTCTTCTTTTGGGCTTTTATAAAACACAGGTGAAGAAGAAAAGATCAACGTTTTGCCCAAAAAATGACAAATATACATTATATTCATGCATCTGACAGATGCTTTTGTCCAAAATGACTTGCAGTGCATTGAAAGAACACGTTTTATGAGTTCATGCATTCTCTGGGAACATTAAACGAGTGAGCCGAAGGGTTTTTACCTGTCGGCGCAGGTGAACGTCGCGGCTCATGATGTTCTCGTCACACTCCAGATCCTCATCTGCTTTACCCTGAACACACACCAGACAGAACTCAGCTGTTTCCTGTCAAAAACAAACACACACAGGTTTGTTTTTGTGAACTGTGGGAACTTTACACAGACTTCTATTGTTTTTATACTATACAAATCATATTTGCTACACACCTAAACCTAGCCCTCACAGGAAACTGTGCACATTTTTATCTAAAAATAAATAAATAAATAAATAAATAAATAAATAATTATAAATAAAAATAAAAATAATAATAATAATAATAATAATAATAATAATAATAATAATAAAAACACAATTTAGATGACAAAAAAAGTTGCATAAACAAAAAATAGATCATATAAATAAAATAGAAAAAATAAATGTATAACAAAACTAATGAATATTAAGTAGGTAATAATTATAATAATAATAATAATAATAATAATAATAATAATAATAATAATAATAATGTATAATTAACTAAAAACAATTAAAATGCAAAACTTGCAAAAAACATGACAAAATTGCTGAAATAACAAAAAAATTAGATAAATATTACTAAAAAAATATATATAAAACATTTAAAAAAGCAAAAAAATAAAAGGTTAAAAATAAATAAGATTAACAACAACATTACTAAATAAAAATGCAATTTAGATGCCAAAAAGTTGCATAAAACATTTAAAAATTGGTGAAATTATGTTAAATAAAATAAAAGGATCATAAATGAAGAAAAAAAATAAATAAATAAATAAATAAAATTTATTACTAATATATAAATTAAATAATAAATTAATTAATTACTAAAACTTATGAACAATTAAAAAAAAATAGGCAATAATAATGTATAATTAACTAAAACAATTAAAATGCAAGTTCCAAAAAACATGAAATTAAAAAAAAAAAAAAAAAAAAAAAAGTAATAATAAAAAAAAAAAAAGTTTAAAAAAAAAGTAAAAAATTGATAGATAAAAAAAAAAGTGAATGAACAAACTAAAATAGGTAAACAACAACTAAACTAAATTTAGAAAAACAATTTAAATACAATTTAGATGACAAGGTAATTTTAAAAAACAAAACAAGAAAATAGAAAAAAAAATTAAGTCTAATACAAAACTAATGAAAAAAATAAATAGGTAGCAGTAGTAGTAGTAGTAATAATAATAAAAATAATAAAAATAATAATAATAATAATAATAATAATAATAATAATAATAACTAAAAACTATTTAAAAGCAAATGTTAAAACATGACAAAAATGCTGAAATTACAAAAAATAAATAAATGTAAATAAAAAAAGATAAAAAATCTAAATGAACAAAAACAAATTAATAAAAATAAATGATAAAAAATAAAATTATAAAAAAATAAAATAAATAATGAATGAAAAAAAAAAAAAAAAAAAATGAATGAATGAATGAATGAATGAATGATCAAACAAAAACAAATATATTTTTTTCCCATTAAATTAGTTGGGAGCACAGTAAAATAAATAATACTAGTTAGCATTATCAAGCAGCGTAACAGACTGTTTTTGTACCAATAAAATAATTGGAAGTGAATGACACAGTCTTACATATTACACAAAATGTTTGATGATGCATGAATGTAGAGTTAGGAATAAACACACTTATTAATTAATTAATCTGACATTATTCATTGAGCAATAGTGTCAACATACTGCTTTAAATCACTGTAAATGTCCATGAGTGGAAAATCGCCAATGTGAAACTGCCCATTATTTCATTATATTACCCCGGCGTCTCACCTCGTTCTGTGGGTTCAGCAGGGAGACTCGCACCTCCCCGAACGGGCCCCACGTCTCATGGGTCCTGAGAACCAGATCCCCCCGCGGCACCTGCTCCGTCACCGAACCCGCCGCCCAGATCTGAACACACACACCGCAGACACGCTTCAGACGCGGCACACGCACAAACCTGAGCTCACGTACCGCCATCATTTCAGCGCGTTTACCGTCAGCGTCTGTCCGGCGCTCAGCACACACGGAGACGGGATCTGGAAGACGACGTCAGGAGCCTCTGCTTCGCTCTTTCTCAACACCCATCCGCCAAGAGACTGATCCTGAAACCACACATTCACTCATCACAACATACTCGGATCAATCATCTAGTAAAAACCTAGTAAGTGACAACAACACATTAAAATGACTAAATCTTAAATTAAAAATAAAGAAAAATGTCAAAACATTAAATAGCAAAATGACTAAAACAAATTACATTGAAAACAATGATTATGCAAAAGTTGCATAAAACATGAAATAAAATTACTGAAATAAAAAAATAGGTAGATATTAAAAAAAAAAAAAAGCTAAAAAATAAAACAAACAACAAATAAACCAAGAAAACAGAAATAAAATGAATATATTAATAAATAAAAATAAATGTAAACAAATAAATAAAAAAATAAATGAATGAACAAACTAAATAAACAGTTAATTATTACTGTAATAATAATAATAATAATAATAATAATAAAAACAATTATTATTAATATTAAATAAAAATACAACTTAAATGCAAAAACATTGCATAAAACAATAAAAATGCTAAAATTACAAAAATTAAGTAGATAAATATAAATAAAATAGATGAAAAAAAAAAAAAAAAAAAAAAAAAAAATCAACATTACTAAAACCTAAATTAAAAACATAAAATTATCTAAATATTACAAAACAAAAATAAAGCAATATTACTAAAACAAGTTAAAATGAAAATTTAAATGCAAAAAAAGTTGAATAAAACATTAAAAAAAATTGCTGAAATAATAAATAAATAAATAAATACATATATATTAATAAAACAAATACATAAAAAATAAAATATAGAACAAAATAGGTAATATACACCAAGAAAACAGATATAAAAAAAAAAAATTAAATGAATAAATAAAAATAAATGAATGAATAAATTAACTAAAATTGTTAATAAAAAAAAAAATACAAATAATAAGCATTATTATGAAACAAAAATACAATTTAAATGCAAAAGTTGCATAAAACCAGATAACATTGCTGAAATTACAAACAATAAGTAGATAAATAAGATAAAAAATAAATACATAGATAAAATTAACCAAGAAATAATAAGACCGACACAGTAGTTAAAAAAAAAAAAAAAAAAAAAAAAAAAGTGATTAAAAACAAAACAGAAGTGCTAAAGGTTTAATAAATTAAAAAAAGATTAACTAACCTAAAATGAAAAATATATTTAAAAAAAAAAATGAAATATTAAACTATATAAAAAAAAAACCTAGTGACAAATTTAAATCCTAAATTAAATACAACATTTTCAAAATATTGAGAAAAAAAAACAATATTACTAAAATTAAAAAGAGAAATTATTAATAAATACTAATAAAACTATACAGACATTAAACTATAAATGAATGAAATTATATAGGTAATACATTTCAAATCAGAATAAAAACTATACAGACATACTAAACTTATAAGCTACAAAAATACAACAAAACTTCAACAAAATAATTAAATCTATAAACAATTCAAAACTACATAAATGAAAAAAATAAAATAAAATAAAATAAAACCTACTACAACAAAATCTACTAAAAACTAACACTAGTATAAAGTTACTGTGATGAAGATGAAGACGTGTCGTACCTTATCGGAGTTGTTCTTGAGCGTAATGTAGCGTCCGTCCAGGTCGATCTCGTCGATGGACACGTTTCCGCGTGAGGATGAATGCTGGGAGAGTTTGTAGCTGGGTGAGAGTCCCGAACTCGTGCCCTCGTGTTTGCGTTTCTTGGCCCAGTGTTTCCTGACGGGTTGAGCGTGAGTGCGAGAGACCGACGACTGCTGGATCGGACTCGGAGACAGATTCAGTCTGAGTGGAAACAAAACACCCGTCAGTGAACGCATTGCTTATAGTTAGTTCATAGGTGCTGAGCTCACCGTTTCTCCTCTCCCTCCAGCATCTTGCGGTAGGCGTTGATCTCCATGTCCAGCATGAGTTTGACGTCCAGCAGGTTCTGGTACTCCTCCAGCTGCTCCTGCATCTGCTGCCTCATGTCGGCCATCTCCTGCTCCTTCTGCGAGAGCCGCTGCTGGTTCAGCTGTCGCTCGCGGTCCAACATCTGCTCCAGCTCACGAACACGAGACTCCAGCACCGAGTTCTGAGACACAAATGACTCCAGTCAATCAGTATTAACTATGACTACTGCTCAAAAGAGTCTCTTCTGCTCAGCAAGGCTGCACTTATTTGATCAAACATACAGTAAAAATTGTGAAATATTATTGTGATTTAAAATAACTGTCTTCTATGTGAATATCTGTTCAAATGCAATTTATTTTTGTGATCAAAGCTGCATTTTCAGCATCATTACTCCAGTCTTCAGTGTCACATGATCCTTCAGAAATCATTCTAATATGCTGATTTACTGCTCAACAAACATTTATGATTATTATCAATGTTGAAAACAGTTGAGCTGCACAACATTTGTGTGGAAACATCACATTTTATTTTTCAGGATTCACAGATAAACAAAGTTAAAAACAACAGCATTTATTTAAAATAGAAATCTTTTGTAACAAATGTAACAATGTTAAATTTATAAATAAAAATTTAGACATTACATATTTTTTATTTATATATATTTTTTTATTATAAAGAAAAAATTATATATATTTAAAGACTGTTCAAAAGTTTGGGGTCAGTAAGACTTGTAATAGTCTTTAAAGAAGTCTCTTATGCTCATCAAGGCTGCATTTATTTGATTAAAAAATATAAAAAAAAAAACAGTAATATAGCAAAATGTTTTTACAATATAATTTTTTTTTTTTTATTTTAACATACTTTAAAATAGAATTTATTCCTGTGATGAAAAGCTGAATTTTTATCAGCTGTTACTCCAGTCTTAAGTGTCACATGATCCTTCAGAAATCATTCTAATATGCGGATTTATTATTAGAATGATCAGTGTTGGATAATATCAACAGTTGTGCTGCCAAATATTTTTTGGAACCTGTGATTTTTTTTTCCAGGATTCTTTCATGAATAACAAGTTTAAAAAGTACAGTGTTTATTCAAAATATAAATATTTTATAACAATGTAAATTATTTATTATGAACTTTTAATTATTAACTTAATACATCCTTGGTGAATAAAAGTATTAATTTCTTAAAAAAAAAAAAAAAAAAAAAGAAAGAAAATATTTATTTTTAAATTTTTTATGTATATAATTTTTTATATATTATTTATATATAAAAATAGTATATAAATTATATATATATATATACACACATGTATAAATTTTTATTTATATAATATTTCATATATTACTTTTATTATAATTGTAAATATACATTTTATTTAAATCACTGATACATTTTTATTATAAATTTTTATTTATATATTTTATATATTACTTTTATTATGATTGTATATATATTTTATTTACATAATCACTGATGTATTTTTATTATAATTTTATATATATTTATATATTATTTTTATAATTGCATCATTAAATCAAAGATTTTATATATGTAATTTGATTTATATATACTTCTAAAAAAAAATTTATATTTTTAAATTTATATATTTATATTATATATATATATATATATATATATATATATATATATATAAACTTATATCATAATTATTATTTTAAAATATATTTAATAAAAAAAATGCTATATAGATATTATAAAGCGAGAGAGAGAGAATTTTTTAATATGATTTTTATTATAAATATAAAATACAAATATCCAATAACATTTAATATTTTTCATGAAAAAATAAGGCTGTTACTTTTGAAAAACAATGTATCCTTACTGAATAGAAGTCAGTCAAACTTTTGGGGAAAAAATGTGAATTGTGAATTGTATGTGAGCTTAACATGAACAAAAAACACTTCCTTAAGATCTTTCATCATTTATAAGCCTTTCTCTCATCACCTGTTTCTGTAGGTTGTTGATTTGTATGGACTGAGACTCCAGTCTGAGTTTGGTTCCCGCCAGCTCTTCTCTCGTCGACGAAGCGAAGTCGCTGTTCTTCACCGCCGTCTGCTTCGCGTTCTCCAACTGCAAGAGATCAACGCAAAGCACTGAGGATCCAGAAAAGAGTTTGTTCTGTGAAATGACTGACACATTACTGAGGTACCATGACAGACAGACGTGACGGACTCAAGAGCTTCCTGTGCGTCCAGGTCGCAGCAGCCACTTCCTGTCGCTCAAATCCCTGAACTACAGTTTTCCTGCACCTCAGCTGAGAGAAACTGCAGACTATCTCATTCTGAGACACACACGGATAAATGGACATGCTCATCTCCTGTTTTTAAGCCTGAAATCGCATTAAACTGTAAACTGCATTCGGTTTTTGCAATCCGGGTCATTTTTGACCCGGGGAAAACATACGCTTATTAAACAGTCGCAACTTCATATTTTTTAACTCAAACCACATTGTATCTGATCAGTAACTTCTCAGTAATGAGCGAAAATGCAAAGATTTTAATGTTTTTAATGATACCATGTTTTACTATGCTATTACAACATTTACCAACTCTTTAAAAAAAAAAAAAAAATCAAATTTTACATGAACTACAGCAAAACAACAGTGACACAAAATAAAAATATATATATATATATATATATTTTTAAATATTCCTGAGAAATTTTATTGCTATATTTCATTATATGAAATTCATAAGAATATTTAAACTGATAATTATCACTATTAACTCCACTGGAACAAATGGAATTGATCAGAAACAGTCCAAATTGATGAAACCTACATATAGCTTTTCAAACAAAACAACACCAAAGCAACATAAATATTACTTTGGAATATTTTAAACAATTTTGAAACAAAATCTATTCAATTCACCAGCATAAACTTTCACTTTCACTTGAAAAAGACGATTGACAGCCTGAATTTGAAATGCTTCATCAGTAGATCTTTCAAAACAAATTTTTTATATAGAAATTATGAACCGCTTTTAGTCAAAACTGACTCAAATGTGAAACCTGTAACAATTTAGTTTAAATTTCACCTCCTAAAAACAAACAAAAAAAGTTATATTTTTTATATTTGATAGTCTTAATCCATATGCAATTCTCCCCCAATCTTCATCTCCTAAAATCTAATATTAAAAAAAGTTGAAAAAAAAAAAAAAAAAAAAAGTTGAAAAAAAAAAAAATTATAAAATTGTGTATTTTGATAGTCAAAGATGTAACAATTTATTTAAAATGGTTATATCTCTTAATTAAAATAAATAAATAAATGCATATTTTGATAGTCTTAATTCATATGCAATTCTTTTTTTCTGTACTAAAAACTAAGTTTTTTTTTTTTTTTTTTTTTTTTTTTTATTATGAAATTATGAATCGCTCCAGAGTCAAAAATTTCCCCAAACTCTAGAGATGTAACAAATTTTTCTTAAATGGTAATCTCTCTTTACAAACTATTATAAAATCTGCAAAACCTGCAAGAATTCCATTTAAATTTCATCTCCTAAAAATAAACAAACAAACAAATGGAGACATATATACATACATAAACACATATACATATATATATTATATATATATATATATATATAAATAATTTAATGTATTTGATAATTTATTTTAAATGGTTATCTCTTTTAAAAAATAATAAAAAAAAACCTAAAAAAATAAAAACAAATAAATGATGCATATTTTGATAGTCTTTTTAAAAATAAAAACAAAAAAATAAATTGTTTACTTTGATAGTGTTTATCAATGATGTAACAAATTATTTTTTAAATGTATTTAAAAAATTAATTTAAAAAAAAATCTGAAAAACAAACAAACAAATAAATGCATATTTTGATAGCCTAAATCCATTTGCAATTTTTTTTCTCTGTACTAAAAACAATGTTGTTTTTTTTTTTAGAAATTATGAAACACTTCAGGGTCAAAATGATAGTCTCAATACATATGTAAAATTTGTCCGATACTGAAAACTAGGGATTTTTTTTTTTTTATTTTATTTTATTTTTGTATTTTTTTTTTTTTTAATTATGAACCACTTTTGACTCAAACTCAAAACCTTTAGCAAATCTGTAAAAAATAAATAAATAAATAAATAAATACATAAATGAATTGAAAATAAAAAGAAAAAATAAACTGTGTAATTTGATAGTCAAATATGTAACAATTTATTTTAAACGGTTATATCTCCTAAAAAATTAAATTAAAAAAAGTAACTGAAAACAAACGAATAAATAAAAAAATAAATAAGTTGATGCATATTTTGATAGTATTAATCTATATGCAATTATTTTTTTTCTTTACTAAAAACTATGGATTTTTATTTTCTTTTTAATAATAAAACGCTTCAGGGTCAAAATTGCCCCGAACTCCAGAGATATAATATTTAGTTTAAATGATCTGCTTAAACAATATTTTCAAAATCTAAATAAATAGTGTATTTTGATAGCCTTAAGTTTTTCCCTGTACTAAAAACTATGACATTTATAGTACTGAAGTACCGCTTCTGGGTCAAAACTGAATTAAACGCAATAGGAAGGTTAAGGCCTGAAAAGCTTGATTTTGTGCATTGCTACAACACCACAAAATCCACCAGAAATCTCATAAAGCTGCAAATAAATAAGCATAAAATGTGTTTTCCTACAGTGAGTTTTCATCTGAAGTGACGGGGACTTTGCTGAGCACATGGTTTCTAGTCTCATACCTGAATACTAACACATCCGCTGTAAAAGCTCCAGTATTTGGAGGAAACCGAGGAAAATATTTGGAGAGATTTTGGTCTGCTTGTCTCTTGTAGTCTGCCAAAGAAGGCAGCAAAGCCTGTTTTTAAGTCTGCGTTCAGTTTAATCTCCTGCGCTCACAGTCTGTTTGCAATTCCACTGACTGTTGCTCAACGCTGCTCTTTTGCTTGTCAAATACTGTGCAATGTTCAAACATGAAGACTGGCCAGCTACATATAAACTAATTCAAAATGTACTGCCAGTACTGACTGAAAGTCTGTTTTACACGTGTGCATACTAGAAAAGCGCTGCTCGACATATCAAGGGTTTACTTAAAGGCATAAAAAAAGATGGTCATGCAAAACTATATTAATGACTTAAAGAAAAAAAGAAAGAAAAAAAAAAAAAAAAAAAAAAAGCTACAACAACAACAAAAAAAGAAGAAGAAAATTGAATATATACATTTTATAATACTAATGAAAATCAATATATAAATATTAATATCAAAATATATATAAATAATATTAAAGTATATACATTTTTAGAACGCAAACAACAACTATGTATTAAATAATAATTAAATAATAATAATAATAATAATAATAATAATAATATTAAAATTGAATATATACATTTTATAACACTAATGAAAAACAATAAATACATTAATATTAAAAATATATATATAATATTAAAGTATATACAATTTAATAATGCAAATAAAATATGCATTTATTTAATAATAATAATAATAATAATAAATAATAATAATAATAATAATAATAATAAAACTGAATATATACGTTTTAACTAATGAAATACAATCAATACATAAATATTAAAATACATAGAAAAAATTAGTATATACATTTTTAGAACACAAATAACATAACTATGTATTTATTTTAATAATTAATAATAATAATAATAATAATAATATAAAAAAAGAATATATACATTTTATAACTAATGAAAAACAATCAATACATAAATAATAATAGTAATAATAATAATATTAAAATATATAAAAATAATAGTAATAGCAATAGTATATACACTTTATAATGCAAATACAATAAGATGTATTTAATAATAATAATAATAATAATAATAATAATAATAATAATAATAATTTAAATTTTATATGCATAAACTTTCTATTAATAATTGTAGTAGCATAATATAGATTTTATTTTATTTATAACATTTTAATTTTATTTATATTTACATACATTTACATATATGCAAAAATTTTTAGTAATTTCAAATAATCATTTGTATAATAATAGTAAGAATATAATTTTTTTATAGTAACAATAATAATAAAATAATTTTTTAATTAGCTATAACTGTACACACAATTAAATTACAAAAAAAAAAAAAAAAAAAAAAAAAAAAAAAAAAAACAACATCTCATCTTTTTTTTAGATTATAAATTTTTTTTAAAAAATGATGATCGCTGCTGGAAAAAACGTTGTGGTAAGAACAAAACCAGACGGCTGTACCTTGGCAGCGAAAGTTTTCTCCAGCTCGTCTTTGTACTGCTGGATTTGAGCTTCATGTTCTTCTCGGAGCTGCTTCATGGCCTCGGCTAGTTTTCCCTCGAACTCCTTCTGTCTGCCGCTGTCCAGCTCCATCAGCCGGCTCTCGTGTCGACTGCGCATCTCACGCACCTCCTGCACACGCCAGAACGAACGCAATCAAACTCCTGTCTGCGCTAATCAAACACTCATAACTCTAACACAACACAAACCTGTTCACTGAGATGCTTCTGAAAGTCCAGCTGCTCCTGAAGCGTCTGAAGCTGGTTTTCGGCATCCACGCGCCGCAGCATCTCAGAGTTCAGCTGGGTTTTGACGTTCTGCAGCGCCGCTTCCAGCTGCAAGGAAGAAGTTTTACCAGTTTAAACTTTTTTACCAGTCAAAAGTTTTTGAACAGATTTTTAATGTTTTTAAAGAAGTCTCTTCTGCTCACGAAGCCTGCATTTATTTGATCTGAAGTACAGCAAAAACAATACAATTTTTAAATATTTTTACTATTTAAAATAACTGCTTTTTTTTATTTGAATACATTTTAATATGCATTTTGTTCCTGTGATTTCAAAGCTGAATTTTCAGCATCATTACTCCAGTCTTCAGTGTCACATGATCCTTCAGAAATCATTCTAATATGCTGATTTGCTTAATAATATTAGCAATGTTTAGGACACTTTGATGAATAATTTTTTGGGGGGGGAAGAAATTATAGAAATTAATACTTTTATTTAGCAAGGATGCTTTAAAGTGATCAAAAATGATGATAAAGAAATTCTACTCAGCAGTTTTCAACAGAAAAATAAAAAACAATAAATGTTTATCAGCATATTAGAATGATTTCTGAAGGATCATGTGACACTGAAGACTGGAGTAATGATGCTAAAAGTTCAGATTTGAAACCACAGGAAAAAAAAATACATTTTAAAATGTATTCAAATAAAAAAAAAAAATTATTTTAAATAGTAAAAAATTTTCACAACTTTACTGTTTTTCCTGTACTTGGGATCAAATACATTATCTTCTTCAAAAAGAAAAAAAAAATTATTACTGTTCTATTACTGTGACTAACTAAAGCTAAAATGAAAAGTATTTTTAAAAATACAATATAAAAATACATTTTCAATTTACACATTTACTACTGTTAAAATAAAACCATTACTTGAAACAAAAATTTATCTGAAAAATATTTTATAAAAACCTTTAAAAAAAAAAAAAAATTATATCAAGTTAACAAGGCAACGTTTTCATATAGTTTAATGATGTACAAAAACAAAACTAAAACTGAAATAAAAAAAGATATTACCAAAATATTAAGATATATAAAAAAAATTAAGAAAAAGTAAAAAATTTAATTAAAATAAAGACAATATAAAAATTAAATATGAAAACAGTTTAAAAATAAATACAATTTATTTTCACAGTTTTATTTTCATTACTTGTAATAAAACTTTCACAAAAAAAACAAAACAAACTAAACTAAACTAAAAAAAACACAAATTACTAAAAATAAAATTAAAATAAAGACAAACAATATTAAAACTAAATATGAAAAAAAAATATGAAAAAAAAAAAAATCTCTAAGAAACTAAAACCATAAACTATTTTTAAATAAAATAGTTTAAATAAAAAAAACTATAATATAAAAACTGTTTAAATAAAACGTTAACTGAAATAAAATATTATATATTTTAGCTAGGTGCCAAAGCACCATTTCTCATTTAGATATACTCATATAGTGTAACTTGATGTACTAAAAAAAAAAAATGAAGTTTAGAAATAAATGTATATAAAATATATAATAAAAAAGACAAACTAAAGTTAAAATTAAAATTCAAAAAACGTTTCTATGTCCCACTTATTTTCATTAAACTAAAACCATAAAAAATACATTTTTGTTACTTGAAAAAAAAGTAACTGAAATAATAATAATAATAATAATAATAATAATAATAATAATAATTAATAATAATAATAATAATAATAATAATAATAACTAAAATAATTAAATTAAAGCTAGTTCCCAAAAAAACATTTTAGTACATCAAGTTATACTAAATAAAAACTGCGAAATAAATTAAAACTGAACACTTTTTTTTTTTTAATACAAAAAGACAAAATCACTATAATTAAAATAATATATTCATAAAAATTATAATAGTATGAATGAAATTAACGCCTATTTGGTGCAACCACTAGTACAAACACCTTCTGTTTAGAGTTTGGGGTTTGTTTTGGACTCACATTCGCCACTTGACTCTTGAGGTCAGAAATGTCATTCTCCAGTCTGCGATTGGTGGCCAGTAAATTGGCATAATCGGCTTCTTTCGAGTTCAGAGCGGCTTCGAGGTTCCTCCAGTGTCCCACAGCTGTGGTCAGTTCACTCTCCTTCTTATTATTCCTGAGACAGAAGGGAACAAATATTACATTCATAATGGTGCACACTGCAGCATCAATGCAACTGCAAGAAACACACTTTATACATTCATCAAATTCACACGAAAAGGAACGAAACAGATGCAAAAGAAAAATGTTTTGACAATCATGTCTGTATTTTTATATCTTGTTTGAGATATCAGTCCATCTCTAATTATACCAGAGGCCCCAAAATTAATCATTAGACAATTAATAAGTAAATAGCGTGAAGATCAGTAAATAATAATTAATTAATTGATTAATTAATTAATTAATATTAATAATGAATAAAATATCCTTATATCATGTAATACATGCAAAATCATAACAAAAAGAACAAAATAAAAAAAAAACTCAAAAATAGCAAGTCTGCAGCAACTAGTTTTAAACCAAGTGCTAATGAAATGAAAGTGAAAAATAATAATAATAATAATAATAATAATATTATTATTATTAATATAATAATAATAATAATAATAATAATAATGTGAATGTAAAAAAATAAATAAAAACCTTGTAATTAGGTAAAAGTAGCAGTAGTAATATAATAATAATAATAATAATAATAATAATAATAATAATAACAACAACAACAACAAATAATATTAATGTTATACATAATAAACAAATATCCTTATATCATGTAATAAATATAATATAACAAAGAACAACAACAAAATAAAAACTGCTAATTAAATGAAAGTGAAAAAATAAAATAATAATAATAATAATAATAATAATAATAATAATAATAATAAAAAATAACAACAATAAATAAAAAAAACCTTGTAATTAGGTAAAAGTAGCAGTAATAATAATAATAAAATTAATAAATATTAATATTAATAATAAATTGACAAAATATCCATATCATGTAATAAATGTAAAATGATAAAATGAACAACAACAAAAAAGACCCTGTAAAAACTAGTTTTAAACCAACTTTTTAATATAGTTTAATATGTAATTTTTTAAATATATTTTTAATTTGAGTTAATTTTGCTGTTTTTTTTATAATTTCATTTTAATTTCTTAAACCTTTAGCAATTAATTTATAACTTGTCTTAAATACAGTATGTCCATGTAGTTTATTAATATTTTGAATTATTTTATAACTTTATATTTCTTTATCAATTTAATTCGAGATTCCGTTTTTTGTACGTTTTTGTTACTTGTATTTTTGTACTTTTTTTATTTTCCATTTTCATTTCAGTTTTAGTAATTTTGTGTTTTTATCACTTTTGTTAGTATTTTTAATGTCTGTATAGCTATTATTATTATTATTATTTAGTTTCATCAGTTTTATCTGTATAGTTTTGAATTATTTATAGATTTTGAATTTTTTTTCATTAGTTTTAGTAATTTTGTTGTATGTTTGGTCACTTTAGTATGCCTGTAGTTATTTTTTTTTATTTTATTTATTATATAATTTTATTTTAATATGTTAGTTTCAGTAATTTTTGATGTTTTTGTGCCTTACAGTTTAATATGTCTGTATAGTTGTAATATTCAGAATTAATTTGATTTAGTAATTTTCATTTCCCCCCTTTTTTTTTTTTTTTTTTTTTTTGTATATCTATATTTTGTTACATTTTGAATTTAAAACCATTAAGTGAAAGTGAAATAAAATTAATATTAATAATTTGAATGGGAAAAAAATAAATTAACTTTGAATTAGGTAAAAGTAGTAGTAGAAATATACTAGTACTACTATTACTACTAATAATAATAATACCAATAATAATAACCATGTAAGAAATATTAATCAATAATAAATAAACAAAAATATCCTTATATCATGTAATGTAAAATTAATAACATTTATAGCAAGCCTGTAAAACTAGTTTTAACACAACTGCGAATTAAATGAAAGTGAAATCAAATTAATAATAATAATATAATAATAATAATAATGATACAGCAGTTTATTACAATTCAGACTGGTTTAAACCAACTGGTAATCAGATGAAAGTACTAATATTAATAATAACAACAACACTAGAGTGGCAGGTTTAAACCGTTTTTAACGGTTTTTAACTGCTGTTTTTAACTGGTAACGTTAATCAGATGTTGACAGCCTGAGGACCACGACCGTTTAATAAAAGCAAGTTTCTGAAGCACCTATTTACTCACACATGTATAACAGTGTTTTAAAGTGATATTAAGTCATTTTAATCCAAATAAATCGCGTCTTAACCTGACTGTGAGTTTGCGGTGGTCGTCCTGCAGCTGCGTCAACTCGATCTGAAGTCTGGCGCGCTCGTTCGCGGTGGCGTCCAGAGTTTTACGCGCGTCCGCGAGCTCCGTCTCGTACAGGCGGCGCACGTTCCCGACCTCCCTGACGGCGACCTCCTCCTTCTCCTCCAGCAGGAGCTGCATGGATGACTTGTCATTCTCCAGCTGTCGGACCCGCTCGATGTAGTTGGCCAGGCGGTCGTTGAGGTGCCGCAGGTCCTCTTTCTCCTGCAGCCGCGTGAGGCGCGTCGGGCTGACGCCGGACGGAGACGCGCCGCTGCGCCTGGAGGAGCGGCCGGTGGAGGCGCGGCTCTCCATCGGGGTGGAGGTGATCATGGCCATGACTGACGCACTTTACCGCGGACCGGCCTCCGAAACTACCGTTATAAAAGAAGAGAAACGCGCGACTGAAGCACAAACTCAGAGAAGTGGAATAAAACGCGCACGCGTCACAGCGGAAATAAGAGCGTGCGAACACGCATATGATTAATACGATCGCTACCGGCCCGTGAGAAGCCCAAAAAGACGGGGTTTGCGGTTGTTGTTGCGTTTGAGTGGCGACTAAACTCAATTGTGCTTCATTGCTCTCAGCTGCGCCGTGATGTCACATCATGAGACCGCAAACGCGCTCGAAGCAGCCGCACTTAAAGGGAAAGATGAATTCAAAACACACGCAGCAAACACTTATTCTAATATTTTGGCACAGGCGTCTAAACCTGATCATGAAGTAAAACTCTATTTCAGTCTTTCAACTATGCTGACATGACAAAGTGTCATCGCCTTTAAAAATGAACTTTATAATCATCTATATATAATTGTTTGAATTGTTTTAATACTTTAATTTTACACAAACACACACAGCAAAAGCAGTAAAATTCTGAAATATTTTACTATTTGAAAGAACTGTTTTCTATTTGAATATATTTTCAAATGAAATTTATTTCTGTGATCAAAGCTGAATTTTCAGCATCATTACTGAGTTTGGGATCAGTAAGACTTGTAATGTTTTTTTAAAGAAGTCTTTTATGCTCATCAAGGCTGCATTTATTTGATACGAAAAAAAAATACAGAAAAAAAACAGTAATTTTGCAAAATGTTGTTACAATATAAAATAATGGTTTTTATTTTTATATACTTTAAAATATAATTTATTTCTGTTGCAAAGCTGAATTTTCATCAGCTGTCAGTCTTCAGTGTCACATGATCCTTCAGAAATCATTCTGATATACTGATTTATTATTAGATTTATCAATGTTGGCAACAGTTGTGCTGACATAGCTCCAAAAAATATTAAGCAGCACAGCTGTTTCCAACACTGATAATAAATGAGAATATTAGAATGATTTCTGAAGGATCATGTGACACTGAAGACTGGAGTAATGATTCTAAAAATTCAAATTTAATTACAGATATAAATTAAATTTTAATGTGTATTAATCTAGAAAAACATTGTTTTACATCGTAATAATATTTTACAATATTACATTTTATTTTCTGTATTTTTGATCAAGCCTTGGTGAGCATAAAAAGAAAACATCATTAAAAACTTACCGATCCCAACTTTTTGAGCGGCAGTGTGTGTGTGTGTGTATATATATATATATATATATATATATATAAATATAAATATAAATATAAGTATATATATATATATATACTTTAATTTAGCAAGGATGCCTTTAAATCGATCAAAAGTGATGACAAAGACATTTATAATCTTACAGAAGATTCCTATTTCAGATAAATGCTGTTCTTCTGAACTCTCTAAACATAATAATGTTTTTTGAGCAGCGAATCAAAATATTAGAATTATTTCTGAAGGATCATGTGATTGGAGTAATGATACAAAAAACAGCTTTTAAATCAGAGAAATAAATTATACTTTAAAATATATTAAAATAGAAAGCAGTTATTTTTAAATAGTACAAATATTTCAAAAATGTACTGTTTTTGCTGTAGTTCTTTAATGACCGAATATTTGATTATTTCTTATTAATGAATTATATAGATAGATAGATAGATAGATATACAGCTATTAGATAGATAGACAGCTATTATGAGGTATTATATTTGTTATATAATATCATATCCTTTTTTAATTTATTTAATTTTCAAAGGACATTATCAGGTAATATATGTGACCCTGGACCACAAAACCAGTCTTAAGTCGCTGGGGTATATTTGTAGCAATAGCCAAAAATACATTGTATGGGTCAAAATTATTGATTTTTCTTTTATGCCAAAAATCATTAGGAAATTAAGTAAAGATCATGTTTCACGAAGATATTTTGTAAAATATATCAAAACTTCATTTTGATTAGTAATATGCATTAGTAAGAACTTAATTTGGACAACTTTAAAGGTGATTTTCTCAATATTTTGATTTTTTGCACCCTCAGATTCCTGATTTTGAAATAATTGTATCTTGACCAAATATTGTCCTATACTAACAAACCATACATCAATGGAAAGCTTATTTATTCAGCTTTCAGGTGGTGTATAAAGCTCAGTTTCAAAGAATTTAACCTTATGACTGGTTTTGTGGTCCAGGGTCACATATAAATATACTTCATTTAGTACATTTACATTCTAGTAATACACAAATTATAATAAATTGCTGCCCCTCTTCTTCTCAAAACAGCGTTTACATTTGATTATAAACAAGAGCAGCTCTGTTGAATAAAGAAAATTACTTCTGAGATTATATGAATGGTTTCAGCGTTTTTTCATTTGCATTTAGTTGCATTTTTTTAAAGAGTGTTGGTTTATTCTTCACCCTATTTATATTATATACAGTGTTGGGGAAAGTTACTTTTAAAAGTAATGCATTACAATATTGAGTTACTCTCTCTAAAAAAAGTAACTAATTACGTTACTTAGTTACTTTTTATGGAAAGTAACGCGTTACTTTACCTTTGCATTACTTTTTAAATCTGGGCAGGACTTGATTGTTTGTAAATGTAAATGTAAAAGCCTTTTCACACCAAAAGCCTCAGGCTTTGAGAAAAGTAAATTCACGTCTGTACAGTAGACCACAGAAGAAAAAATATCAATTCCTCAGCAATATAAAAAAAGGAAAACAAATGTTAGCTTATTTTGAGTAATTTTTGCTTATTACTTTGGTTGAATTGCATCATCGAAGGTCGGCAGCAAAGACACTGGTTAATAAAATGGTATTAGATGCATAAAGGATATCTGTATTATTTAACACATTTAATTATTGCAGGTTTGCATCATATTCTGAGTTGAATTTCACTGTTTTTATTCATTTTGAGGAATACTCAATCTGTTTTTTGTGATTGAGATGAATTAATGCATGTTCACATTTATTCTAGATCTAACATCATACTCCCAATTCCTCTCGACATGGGGACAGAAGAGCTTTTAATCAATAAATGGAGAGAAAAGTAACTGACGTTACTTATTTGAAAAAAGTAACTCAGATATTTTCTTGTCAATTAAAAAGTAATGCGTTACTTTACTAGTTACTCGGAAAAAGTAACTTGTGTTACCCCCAACACTGTTCATATATCCTTCATTTAACACATTTATATTTTAGTAATTCTAGAATATACCAATTTTAATAAACTGCTGCCAATATTCTTCTCAAAAATATTTACATGATTATAAACAAGCAGTTCTGTTAAATAAAGAAATTACCTTAGACATCATATAAATGTTCTTTTTCCGTTGTTAAATTTAAATTATAGAATATAATATGGTGTTATATTTAAAATAGGTTATATAATTGTTATATCCTTCGTTTCACACATTAATAGTCAGTCACTGAATTTAATAAACTCATGTCAAAAAGTAAACAATATTCTCACATTTCTGCTTGGATTTTACAGCGTCCGTCTTAAAACACTGAGACATGCGGGAGTTATTAAAACGAAAAAAAGAGAAAAGTGAACAGACATAATCCGTATGAGTCAAAATCATATAAATGATGTGAAACCACACTAAACACCCACCGGCTGTCGTAAGTTCTTCTTCCTTTCTTCAGTGTTTGTTTGTTCATGCGGGCTGAAGTGCTGCACAGCGCCCTCTGCTGGGCCGGACTGAGAAAACCAGCGACGCTGCTTGAGGTGAGCGATAAAACTGCATCTGAAAGGACCAGTCGATGTTCTCATCTGAGACACTTATTGTTTTTAGAACAAATTCTATTGATGACTTTGAAAAAGTCGTGAAAATACCATTAAATTAACGACAGCAGATACTCTGACAGGACGGCGCGTTTTTGGCGCCATTTTCCAGTCACGACTAGACTAACAGGCTTTCCTGAGGTAAATAAATTGTATTAATGACTATTAAATAGCATAACACAGTAATATATTCTGAAAAGTGTCGTGAAAGCCCATTTTAGGTGCTTTAATTCGAACATTTTCACGATAAGCTTTATTCAAAAGCAACTAAAAATGAGCTTATGTTAAAGAAAACAACTCCTGAGGTAATGCGTTGACGTTTTGTTGTTTTTTACGTTTAATTTGATGTTTTAAAACAATATGAGGTATTCAATTTATAATAGGTTGTATGTTATAGCCTGGAAATGTTTTTTTTTAAAAAGCAAATACAAATGTAAATGAATTTTGAACATTTATCTAAATCATCTAAATAAATCACATAAATTATGTAAAAACACATTAAACACCCTGTTGTAAGTTCTTCTTTCTTCAAGATACTTTTCCAGTTGATTGATTACATTAAGAATTGCTAATTTTTTGCATGTTTTATGTTTACAATGCAAATGAGGCATTACCTAATTAAACATACGCTAATTTGCATTATTTCCAGAGCATAAATCTGTTCAGTTAAAGTCAGATGAATAATTTGATTGGTTTTGCTGATTTCTCTGTTTATTTTTACCATGTTTCTAATAAAAGCAGGTGAATTAAATATGAAGAAACCCCTCAGGAAAAACCTTCTAAATATAGGTATGAATAATACTGTAAAGTGTAAGAGAAAAACACTACAGATGTAAATAAAGTGCAATATATAAATTCTTAATTGTGCACTTTGAATGTTTTCTTTCCACTACACTGTAAAAAATAACAAAAAACACAATTTGTTGAGTCAGCTTAAAATAATTTGTTACCCTGCTGCCTTAAAATTTTAAGTTCAGTCAACTAAAATAAGTTTAGTCAACTTGAAATGTTACGTTGTACTAAGTAAAAACGTAGATATTTGTGTTTGCTAAACTTAACAGATGGGTAAGTAACCCAGCTGCCTTAAAATTTTAAGTTGATTCAACTCAAATATCTAAGTTGTCACTTAGTATAATTTAACATTTCAAGTTGAATAAACTTTTTTTTTTTAGTTGACTGAACTTAAAATTTTAAGGCAGCCAGGTTACAAATTATTTTAAACTGACTCAACAAATTGTTTTTTTACAGTGAGAGGCTTGTAAATGATAATATCACAAAATCAAAGAGGTTTATCTGGAGAAAATGTCTGTTTAACTCCTATAAAATACTGCAAATCCCATAATTAAGCCAGTTTCCTATAAAACTGCATATATTTAGATATTACATGACTATAAGCCTATATTTTTATATCATTGTTTCTTATTACATTTATTTCCGATTTTCCATATGTAGTCTTTTTCCATTTTTCTAGAGTGTCTTGTTTTAAATTTGTATGTTTTCTATTATTATTACTTATATTACTTAATATAAAAACATGGAACTGCCCAAAAATGTGAAAATGGAACCAGTTTTTCATTCTCCTTTAAATCTTTAAGGTAGTTTGTCTTGAATTGTTTCTCTTCCATGTGAATGTTTGACTCATAGACAGTCACAGGTTATGCATCAGTATATACAGCTGTTTATTTGTGATTTTTTCAAAACATCTCATTTACTACATACAATGCACAAAATAAATGTGTAATGGACATTCAAGGGAAAAAGAGAGATCAAATGAGACGGTCTACACTGACTGAGTTTAAAAATGAAAGAACGCTAATTATACATTAGTGTTTTGAGCTTTTCGTGTTTCTCTAGTACTATACTGAGTGATGAGAGGTGTGTTCGTGACATGATCGCTTCCTGTGATTTGGAAAAGTCACGATGGCTTCTCGAGATCCAAACCGTGATCCACCACTGACGAGATTTGTCCAAGATTTTGCCCGACAGAAGAGTATCTGGAACAGTTCGGAGCTTCTTTTATGACCACATTTAACAATTTAATGCATTTCTTCATGGGTTCCAGAACCCACAGAATTTGGCCATTTTAGGAATAGTTCACCCCAAAAAAAGTTATAATTTATTCACTGCCATCTTGTTCCAGACATGCATTATTTTCATTCTTCCGTGAAACCCAACAGGGAATTTGAGGCTGAATGGCTAACTCTCTCTTTTCCGCAAAAAGCAAGTGGACAGTGATTTATACGTCCAATTCCCAAAAAGGACAAACAAAAGCATCATAAAAATACATCATAAAACCAGTTGATTCGTGCGCTATATTTCCAATTTGGAGCTTGGCAGGATACACAACCACCCACTTGCGTTGTACGGAAAGCTTCGGTCGAAGCTCTCATTTCGTGTTTCACAGAAGAAAAACTAATTTGCAATAAGAATGAGTTCTGTAGAAAAAACCTGGACAAGCTGGTGAATCCGTCTCAGACAGACGAGTACCGTGTCTAAAACAGCATGATAAAACTGCTGCTTTTCCAACCAACTAATCCCAAATTACAAAAGTTATCCTTCACTTCTTGGAGACACCTGCAATCAAGCAATTATCAAATTAAATCACTGATTGAGAGTTGTAATAATAAGAATGTGTCTTCAATCCATGCTAGAAAATGGCATCATTTAGCTTGTAGTTAAACTAGATTGCATACGTAGCACGTAATCGTGAACAAACGTTTGTGAATGCGTAAAATAAGGCACCTGATTCCAGGAGCGTTCTCTCGGACCGTCTGTCTGAGACGAACAAGTTTGGATCACTAAAAAACCATCACGACTTTCCCGTAGTTTTGGTTTAGTTCATTCCGAGAGCCGAGAATCACAGTCAGACTGAACAGGTTCGATCAAACGCTATTTTAAAACACGAACGCTTCGAACATGCAACTTCTTCGACCAGTTTTCTCTTTCAGATCAAATCTGCTGTGATGTTGAAGCTAAAGTTTGAAGGGTCGAGTTAAAGTTGGTTAATAAACAAATGATGCATTCGAAGGAAACTATCGCTTCCTTGAGTCCTGAGGTTTTTGTTAAAGTCATTTTGTTTTATGGAATATTACATTGTTTATTATAAATGATTTATCAATCCAAAATCTGTATGCCTTCGTAATCTTATACAATATACAATTCCCGAACAGACACGTACTGATTCGACATGCGTTCAGTCCGACCGTGAGCCTCGCTCTCGCCGATGAACTTCACAAACTGGGCAGAACTTAACAAACTGCATTGAAACTAACGCCCGAACCCTGACATGCTCCCAAAATAAGGCTTTGGGGTGTAGGCACACAGAGGTCTTTGACTGAGCTAGCGTGGAGAATCCGCTTCAAATAGTGTCCAAACATTGAGCAGTAATCCGTCAGTCTCTCCGTCACTCGAAAAAAACAACACGACATTAGACGACTTCTACGCTGAAGAAAGTACTAAGTATTTCTGGCTGTAAAGTAAATGCTGGTGGTGAATCTGTAGGTTTGCGTGTGTGTGGTTCAAGGGAAAATGGATGAACTGAGGGTTTAGTGGATGAAAAGTGAGATTTAGATGAGCTGATGAGGAGGTAATAAAGGGACGTGTCCAGATGGATGGTCCTGGTCAGAGGCGGGACCTTCAGTAAAACCAGATAAAACCGGCCTTGTGTAAACCGGATTGGGAGGCAATGTTTGACATGAATGTGTTCAAAAATATATACACTGTAAAAAAGTGTTTGTGCTACTTTAAAAGTTAAAGTTTAGTCAACATGAAATGTTAAGTTGTACTACATGAAAACGTGAATATTTGAGTTGAGTAAACTTAAAAGTCAGCACCAACACTTACTTTTTTTAAGTTTTTTTTTTTTTTTTTTTTTTTTTTTACAGTGTAGACAAAATGGAACTGAATGGAATAAATATTATTATTAAAAATAAATGCTTTTATTCTTGTTAAAAATTAATATTACTTGTTACTATATATTACTAATATTACATATTTAAATGTTTTAAAAATAAAAATAATATTACAGGGTTCCTACAGATACTGTAAAATAAATTCCAGGACTTTCAATGACTTTAAGCACTACTTTTTTGATTTTCAAGGACTTCAATCAGAATTCCCAATCTAAATCAAATGATTAGCGATTTGAAGGCCCGAACTGAATCAAAAGATTCACAATTTGAGATCCGATTGGATTGAAACAGTGAATCATGTTGTGACGCAATGTTTTTTTGAAATCACTACAAGCGATGCTGAAATTTAAAAATAAATGGCTCTTTTAATTTGATCTGGTTTTTGCAGGTGAATCGCTTGAAATGGAAAAGTCACGAGTTTGAATCAATCAGAGCGGTTCCAGCTTAAATGACTGTTTTATGACAATAACTGAAATAAGCAAAAAAGTGTTTGTTTTTTTTGCGTGAATTTTGTGTGAAAAGATATGTGCTTATTAAAAAAATTAAACACTTACACTATGTCCTAACTACACATGCCACGACACAACAACACGCAATAACAGATGTTCTTTCCATGTTAATCTGAGTTTTTGTCCTAACAAGCCATGCCGGCGACACACAAACAACTGCTTCTGATGTAAAGCGACGATTCATGAATCATTATTTCAGGACTCGTGAATCATTCGATTCGCAGAATGATTCAAGAACCTGCTCCAAAGTTCTAATCTAAATCAAATGATTCGCGATACGCGATTTAAAGGCCCGAACTGAATCAAAAGATTTGAGATCTTTTCGATCTGGATCGAAACAGTGAATCATGTTGTGACGCAATGGTTTTTAAAATCATTACAAGCAATGTTGAAATTAATAAATGGCTCTTTTAATTTGATCTGGTTTTTGCTAGTGAATCGCTTGAAATGGAAAGAAGTCGCGAGTTTGAATCAATCGGAGCGGTTCCATTTTAAAATGACTCACTCAATTGATTCAGTTTGTTTGTTCCTCTTTTTGCTTCGTCAGTCATGTTTACACGACACTGTCAGTACTACTACTTGTTTAGTTCGATAGTTTTATGACGTGAACTGAAATAGGCCAAAAAGTATGTTTTTTTTTTTTAATTGTGTGAATTTTGCATGAAAAGATGTGTTTATTTAAAAAATTAAACTCTTACACAACTCGTGACGCCACGACTTGCAATGAAAGGTGTCTTTTCCATGTTAATTGGACTTTTTTTAACGGTTTTCCAGTCCTTAAATTTCAAAAAGTCAAATTCAAGCACTTGTACGAACCCTGATATTAATAATAACAAAATAATAGCAACAATACTAAATAGTGTTTTACTGCTATTATTAATCTTACAAGAATAAAAGCATTTATAATATTAATAATAATATTATTATTATTAATAATAATAATAATTATTATTGTTATTATTAGTGCTAATCTTAAATTATTTTTAACATTTATTATTATTTTTATTATAATTATATAATATAAATAAATATAATAATGTGAGGGAAGTCAGATATGCTTCATGCCATCCTTGATTGAGTTCCCACATGGTTAAACAATCTGGCCAGACCATTGGGACAAAGAGATGCAGAGAAAGAACAGACAAGACTAAAGAGAGCAGCTAGAGGGCGCCAGAGGCAGATTTGTGAGCTGTTAGCTCAAACTTGAACACACATGCAAAGCAAACATCTGCAATGCCCGGTTACGTAGATATACAGCTTTTTTTTTCTGAGTGTCATGATAGCGCTGTAAAACAAATACTTGAAACTAGCTTATTGAGGATACTTTGGGATTAGCTAGCATGGTTGTCAATGCTTTGACGTTCTGCATGAGAAAGAGCGAATACTGACGGATGCTAGCGACAAACTCGCCAAGATGCGAGCGAGCGAGCGCTTCGCATCTTGGGGGAGGCGCGGCGACTTTCTGCTCGCATGTTGTTAGCATAAAAGAAATCACGTAGCACATCGAGAAATGGGCTTTTAGGCAGTAAAGCACCATTTGAGCTGCAGGCTTATGGAGGCGTCTTGAGGTAAACAGTCCAGCATTTGAGTCAGAGAGGAATAAATAAGTTGATTTAGTGTTTCTTAAAAAACAAAAAACGAACAAACATCGAAATGGTGTAATGATTACATGTGTGAATGAATGAGAGAGGTAGTTCATTTTGGTTAACAACGGCACCTGGTGGTTTGTGTTGTCCTTAAACAATCAGCATTCAGACAGTCATCAACGAATCGTTCACCCGCTTTGTCATACGTGCATGAACGTATATATCCGTCGGCTAGACTCGAGGAACCCGCGCTGGGTTTCTTTAGCCTAGCTGTGCGGCGCAAGACCAACCGAGAGCTGAAGCGCTAGCTTGGTCTGTCGCCGTCGATTCAGAACATCCGACAGAGAAGACGACGTTCGAACCTTCAGAACGACGTCTTCTTTGCGGATGCAAAGATTAACATTAACTGATCCAAAGTGCATAGACAGTCCATCTGCGACCACTTCCCCCTCGTGAAAATACTGATCAACGGACACCGGGGCGGCAGAAACCCCCGGTTTTCCATTCGTAACGTCCATCCGTTGACAACCAATGAAGCACACCCAAAACTGGCGGGACTCTCGCGGTTGGAGGTCCTTGGTTGAGGTGACGAGGGCAAAGCCTCCTGCTAAATCCAAAGCGGTTGTTGGATTATTTCCCTTGTTGATCGGATGCAAGCGATCCAGTCGCGTTTGATCTGGATCCGGGGGTGAAAAGGGGTTGCGAAAACGCTCTACGCCATCGTGCCGATCATCCGATCGATCCAAACGAAGCTTATCGTAGCTGGTACGTACATGCATCTGCAATCCAGTCAAGTTTCGCCACTGGAGGACGGCGTGCATCCCGCTCCCGAAGAACCTTCCGGCTGAGACGTCGCCATTTTTCGTTAGCAGCCGACGTCTGGACGAGCCCCTCTTTTCCCGTTTCACCCGCAGTAATGTTAAAGCTTCGTCGAGTCCTTTGAACGGACCGTTTACGTGCATGTCAGATTGGCTGGTTTGAGGCAGCGGTTGTAGCAAAAACAAAACTAAAGCACCAGTTTCGAGTTGCGAACGCGGAAACAGCTAAAATGCAGCTCAGCAGCAGTCTGGTTGAGATGTCTCGTCGATTTGCAGAAATAAAAATAGAACCAGTTCGATGTCTCAGAATCCGTACAAAACTAAGCCATGATAATCATTTATAAACAATACAATTCAATGTGGAATTCGCACCTAAAAGCGTCAGGGATAGATACGGTCGTAAAAGCTTATTATGTCATCTGAGAGAGAGAAACAAAAAATAAAAGACACCAGAACATACGAAAATATCAGATTTGCATATTTCTCCCAAGCTTCTTTTCAGCTGATTAACTGTATTAGCCTATTCTTTTCATTAGACATATGTACAGAAACAATACGAGTGGTATTTACAGCTCGCGACCACAAGAGAGCGCTGCGGAAACACGTGGAACGGCAAAATCGGCTCTTAAATTCATGCAAATTCGCTCTACTGAGTATTGTTGGACGTGCATGCAAATTGGTGCATTGGTGCAACAACGTACATACATCATCCCTATTCTGGTTTTACAAATCATTTGCGTATGTAAATGGGAATTTTGCATTTGCATGTTGTTTGTCGGACAATTCTGCTCACGTTTCACAAACGAGACCCAACGAAGACATCTGCTATCAACAAAATACATGCATTTGAGGGTAAAGTAAGGCCTTGATTTGAACTAAATCCACTGGAGATCCATGTAATGAAGTCGAAGCAGCTGGATAGCCTTGTTATGAGGGATAAATAATGTCGAGCAGCATTCGGCCTGATCTCTGGGGCCGGTTCTTGCGTTTCAGCTCTCTTGTGGTCATCTAAGATCCTATCCTATCTATACAGACATCAGACCTACAGTCAGGCCCTTCCCTCTCAGTTTAAAGTGTGTGAGGGTGTGTGTGTGTTGTGTGTCTACACTGCATCCGTCCTCATCATACACGCATGCGTGCTACTGACAGATCAATATATTATCAGCCAGGTCAGTCGGGTAATAAATCTGCCCACAATTTAGAGCCAAACTGGCCGCTGTCCTAAAACCTAGTGAACTGCAAAACGTTCTGAATTGGAATCGCGAAAGTCACCGATTGCTTTAGGGATCAATTCTTAGTGTTAACTAGTTGTTTAGTAGCATGCATATGCAAAACCAGTCATAAGGGTCTGTCTTTTGAAATTGAGATTTATATCTATTTAAGACACATTAAATGCCTTATTTTGCATGAGCATATTTTACATTCCTTCATCCTAACCAATACCTAAATAAAACTACCTTACTAACTATTAATATTAGCAGTAATTACAAGTTTATTGAGGCAAAAGTCGTGATTAATAGCTAATGAGTTTAGTCCCCAATCTAAAGTGTGTCCAAATTGATATAATCCAGTAGTTCTAATTATTTTAAAAATTATAACTGGTCACACATATGTGACAACATTTGTGAACAATGAACAATACATTTAATACACTATTTATTAATTTTTGCTAATGTTAGTTAATAAAAAAGTAGTCGTTGATTGTTTGTTCATGTTCGTTCACAGTGTATTAACTCAACTTGTGATCTAAATGCATAGTAATAGTAAAGGCTGAAATTAACATGAACTAAGTTTCATTAATGCAGAAGTAGCTTAGTTCATGTTAAGTAATGTAGTTAACTAATGAACATTATTGTAGTGTTACCTTATAATTTATAGATAATAATTTATAATTAATTTTACATATATATAATTATTATTTATAATTATATATGAAGTATATTTGTAAATTATAATACATTTTATAATTCTAATTTTATATTAGAATAATTAAAATAATTTTGCAATTATTCTAATTTAAAATTAGAATGATAAAGCATTTAAAAAAAAGTCATGTTTTTTATTATGTTTCATATTTTTATTGTGATTGCTGTATATTTTTTAGTTATTTTTACTTAATCAAAGTTTGAGTGAGATTAATTAAAATGCACAATGAAAAAACATGATTTTTGAAAATTGTTAAAAAAAATATATGGGTCAAAGACGAAAAAGGGTTTAAGCATAAAAACAATAAGTGTAATACTGCTTTAAATTGTTGTTATTTAAAAAAAATAAATAAATAAAACATTTTCTGTTTAATTTAACTGCATTTCTGTTTTTGTTTTTCTGAACAAAAAATAAATATCATACATTTTTCCTCTAATTTACAGAAGACACCCACTAAAATGTCATTCAGTGTAACAACAAAAATCAATTTATGACATATTAAAAGACTTTCTTTCACCCCAAATACTAATTAGTTTTTTAAATTTGTCCATTTGTCAGTAAGAATTTTTTACTCATTTAAAACACAAATAAAATTTAATATGCTCCCTTATTCTTTTATATACTTTAATATGTACAAGTCAGAATAAGCATGTTTAAATTTTTACATAAATATTGTGTTACATTGAATGAGAATGTAGTATTATTTCAACCAAATTTTGACATTTCATTCTCCAAAACTCATCTGAAACATTAAACATACATTTAATGTGCTTTCTATGGACACTTTTGTACATTTCTTTTGACGTCTTTGACCCATATACATTACACATTTTTAAGTATACTTATAATCCAAAATTCTCTTCCCAATGCATTATGGGATTGCATTCAGTCTGTGATGCTGCATCTATTTGAGCCTATGTTGTCTTGAAATGCTGCCTACTTAGGGCACTCACTAGGTTTTGGAACGGAGCCTTTCTGAATTTGAAGTGCATTTAATTTCTCCGACTTTGTGCACATCACACACACACACACACACTCACACTCATCTATGCACATGAACTAGAAGAGCCTGCTAATCCTATTACAACAGAGGATCACCTGGCCATACGTTTTCATTTAATACAAACCATCTTTCTCTCTCTTAAATATAAATATTAGTTTATATGCATCGTTCTATTCATACATTATTAATACATTCCTTTCGGAATTTCCCGTAGCTTAAAAGCGGGAATCCCGAAACGTTATCCAGACCTGTGCACCACCCGCCCACCCTCGCTCGCTCACGCGCACGCGCGTACGCATCCCTACAGCCCCCCGTAGCGTGATGGGCGACGCTCTAGCGGTGTCCCGTGTGCTGCCGGGGCTCCGGAGCGTGTCGGGGGGCTCTCGGATGCTAGGACACCTCGCTCCCGAACACCTCGAGCACCAGCGGCGTGAGCTGCATGCTGTGCTCGGGCTGGAAGGACAGCGAGCGGTACTGCTTGGAGTGCTCCTCGTTCAGGCTGCGCAGGTCCGCCAGCTTCTGGATCATCTTGGCGTACAGCAGACGCCCGCCGGGGTGATTGATCCGGATGTACGCCTGCAGGACGTCGCACAAGCGGTCCTGCAGCGCCTCGATCCGCGCGTGGTCCTGAACTCCGGGCCGATCTGCATGAGACGAGACCAATTAATTCATTTAAAAAATGCTTTATTTACATAAAAAGCCAAATAAAAGAGCCAAAGTTAACCAGGAAACAACTAGTACAAAACTATGAGCATCATTAATATTAAGTATGTTAACAGCTCCACCTCAGCGTCCAAAGATGAATTGAAAATTACTTATTATTCATATTTAATATTAATATATTGAGATAATCCTAATTAGATTAACTTAAAATGCTAAACAATCTACATGAAAAGATTAAAATCTATTTATTATTTAGAAATATATTTATAAAATATATATAAATAAATAAATATATTATTATTATTATTTTGATATTAATAAATCAAAATAATCCTAATTAAATGCATTAAAATGCTAAACAATCTACAGGAAAAGATTCAAATTTATTAATTTAGCAATTGCTTAAATTGCATTTTTATTATATATATATATATATATAATATTATTATTAAATAATTATTATTTATTATTTAATTAAGCAGCTGCTTTTTTTCAAGGACACTTATAAAAAGAAAAGAAAACTGAATTTAAATTAATTTAGTATTAAATTAAATCACATCCAAAATAAACGTTTTTGTTTACATAATATATGTGTGTGTGTACTATGTGTATTTATTATGTATATATAACTACACACACATGCATGTATATATTTAAGAAAAATGTTATGCTTATATATTATATATAATATAAATTAAATTACATAAATTACATATATATATTTATATATATAATATAAATATACACATGTAAATATTTTCAAAATATATACACACTGTATTAGTGTGTATTTATATATAATTGATAAATATACACAGCACACACAATGTAAACAAAAACTTTTTTTTTTGGATGCGATTAATCATGATAGCACTAATTAAAATTAATGTCAATAATATTAATAGTAATATATTAAAACAGACCTAATTAAAATACTAAATCAGATTTCAACCAACGCAAGTAATGTAATTAATATAATTACTATTAATATATTAAAATAACCATAATTAAAATATTATAAAGGTATAGAAAATAGCTTCAATTGTTAAACAACATATAAAATCCAGAGGTAAACTGTAATCATATTTTTGAGTCAAAAAAACCCCCTGCTCTCTAACTCTAACAATCATGATAATGAAAGTTTAAAATTAATTTATATTTATTTTTAATGTGTCATTTTTCCCCCCCATTATGTTCATTCACCTTCTAAAACATCCAGGTTGTAAAATGTCCAACCTTTGTTTTTTAGTAATTTTTCCCCCAGTGATTTTACATAAAGTATTTGAACTTTTTTTTTTTCTCGTTTTTTCGGTATATTTTATATGTATCTACATTATGCAGTTACTATTTTTATGATAATAACCTTGCTAATATTTTGTCCTTTCTCTGTGGCTGTTAGTGACCAAGCTCTCATGTCCCTGGCAAGTTTAATTTTTGGGAAAATAATTTGTTAAACAATCAAGTTGAGCTACAAAATACATTGTTTTTTTTTCAAATCCGGCGGTGCTAAAATGCATCTGACTGCTTGACAGACGCATGTAAAAAAAAAACACAAACACACACCAGGTGACAGCAGGCAGATGGCCATCAGCAGCACATGTTCCTCTTCATGCATGTTCAGCTTCTTCAGACCCACTTGAAACTTCACCAGCGGCTCCAGCAGCTCCAGAGTGTGACCCGCTACACAAACACACACAGGTCAGAGCATTCACATGCGCGCGTGTGTGTGTGTGTGTGTGTGTGTGTGAGTGTATATCTTACCCTTGGTGACGTCATTGATGCAGTATTTGAAGTCCGGTCCTCCGCAGCTCCAGCTCATGTCCTCCAGACTGAACGACTGATTGGACCGCAGCATGATGATCTCGATAGCGCTGGACTTGAGCAGAGCGATCTGATCTTCTGCCGTCAG